>NC_044199.1:33799905-34099905 GCF_900880675.1 Sparus aurata | reverse complement strand
TCACTTAAAAGTGATGGGGAGGGAATATTTCGTTATTCAAGAAGGTTAAAAAACTAAATAAGCTTTAATAGAATTATTCGTTTTTTGTTCAATTAGATTTGTTTCACTGGTTATCTGTGATAATACAAATACAATTAAATGTCGTATGTTTTGAGTTGTATAACGCGTCCGTTGTCTCCGAGCTGAGAGGAGGTGAGAACATGTCGGTTCAGCTCCACTTCCAACGTTACTTTATGCTGTTTACAAGCTTCATTATTAGAAGGCAGGTCAGCTCAGTTTGTGTGTTATGAACATTAAAACAGCCTCTGCTCCTGGAGCTCTGACGAGTGGACAGACTGCTGAACCAAACTCCTTCATCACTATTTCATCTTCTTGTCTGTTTCTGTTTTAGGTGCTGAAGTTTGATCCTGACCGACTGAGACAGAACCTCAAGTACTGCGAAAGAGCAACACCTTCAATTGTGGACGCCAAATTTCAGGACTTCTCAGACGCTGAAGAGATAGTCAGGGAACTGTGGCCTGACGACTCGTCACCACTGGAGAGAGCTGAGTCGCTAAATTAAGTGTCTGTCGTCTGTCAGCATGAAGATGTACAGAAGCTACAACAATAACAACAACTATAGTGCTCAACAGTGAGGTTCCGGAAGTGAAAATGCCATTCATATTCTGCATATAGATTTTGATTATTGGCCATAATGTCGTAACCATCCGAAGTAGACTCACCACGAGCTATCAGATTGTCAAATGATGATATATGATCCTGTAGAAGCCACAAGTCTGTATGATATCAATCTTGTTTTAAGAAAAACATGTTTTATTCGCGATGTCATGGATAAGTACTACACTACCCACAATCCTATAGTGTATTTGCGGGTTCGGTAAACATTAGGCGAGTTCAAGATCAAGCAGCGCTGCCTAAATCGTGATGCATGCTGGTTAAAATGTGTCCACGATGACCTGGATGGGAGTGGTTTTCCGCATCTGATGTCACATGACCTTAAGTTATCGCGGGAGCGAGGCTGCTGCAGAGCATTCGCGCAGTTACTCTCCAGGTACTGCGCGACCCCAGACCCACCTTCATGACGTCAGGACTTTGCCCTAATTGGCTCTCATTTACGCTGACGTATATGACGTGTGTTTCGATGAATTTCCATATCCATAAGGCCTCTGCCTCTTTTCTACTCAAATATCAAATACTTTCAGATCAGCAGCAGCCGTGTGGCCGCACCTGTGGGATAGTCACCATGAATAAACCTATAAAATCCTTCATGTAACGCAGCAACCCTGAAAGATGTCGTCAATAAACTGCTCAGTTCTGTCAGCTTGTGGTGAAGTGGTTACCTGCTGTGTCCAGTGTTATCTGTACTATCCACTCTTATTAATTAACCCTTTCTGTTCCCGTCACATTAACAATACAAAGAATTATCCTGAGCTGTTCTGTGTTTGATGAGATGGTGCAGCGGGACAAGGCATCTGATTCAGTCATTTGTTCTGATTATTGTATTTCATTCATTCAGTGAAATATATTTAATTCATTGTGACAAATGTTGCTATGAGAAAATGCGTCATCTTATGTGTCTATAGTTATGCTTATTTGTTAAATGTAGTCAGCAAATTCCCCTCAGCTGTGATATAATTATGCACATAAGCACAGTTGTCATCATAATAATGAATAACTGTTGTAATTGTATTGTATTGTTATTAGGCAAGACTTACTATAATGTACCAGATAGACAAAGTTCAAATGTATTTAATGAGCCACTGTGTGACCGTTTTGAAGTGAAGCAATTACAAAGTATCCAAATTTGAAGTTGTTATTGTGACAAAGCTGTCACATTCTGTTGTCTCTAAATATGAACTGTCTATATATATATATATATATATATATATATATATTTATTTATATATATATATATATATATATATATATATATATATATAAAAGTAATCAGATGAACACATCCTCTACAAAAAGACAGGCTTGACACGGGTCTTGATCCCGGTCGTCTGCATGCAACACGGCAGCAGTTCCACTGCTCTATTCCCTCAGCCCAAATGTTTTGGTTGACTACTATTTTGAACATCTCAGATTGAATAATTTCTGAAGGAGATTAACATGAGAAAAAGGCCAGCAAAGTTCCCATAGCATCAGGTAAGAAAACTGATCACAGTCGTTGTTGATTGTAATCAAACATTAATGGAATTTCAATTTCCTCCACTTCTTCGCCGACGAAGAAGGCAAACACCGCAACCTCAGCCAAGTCACGTCACGTCTACGGGAAGAGAGAGTGTCCGACTTCATAGCAGCGTTTGTAGCCCCGCCCCTGCTGTCGCCAGCAGATCTCGCTGATGCAGTCAGGCAGCAGGAGGTCAACTTGAACGCGCCTATTTACATGGTAACAGCGAGCTTCACCAATCAGAGACGTCGCTGTTACATTCGCAATGGTTTATGGGATGAGTAGTTCCTTTACTGTTAAGCTAACGATGTACACAGTCTTGTACCTTTGCTTTTTTCTCCGTTTTCCAACATTTTTTTGCGCCAAATTAAATGTTTTATGGTCACGATTCATCTGCTAGCTGATTGGCTTGGTTCCAGGCCTAAAACTCTTTATTTAAGGATTTTATGAAACGTCAATGGAGTAAATGAATGGCAAATTCACTTCCGGAACCGGAGCCGTTAAAAAAGTGGGCTGTCACTGTTGAGCACTATAATAATTAAATATGAATATTAGAAATACTAACAGCTGTAAAACAATTACAGTATAGTCCAAATATGACCAGTAACACCAATAATGACAATAATTATAATAATTAATCCAGAACTCATTACTAACCAAATATATTCAGTTGTGGTTTGTAGTTTGCTGTAGTTGTAGTTAGTTTGTCTTTTAGCCCTAAATATCTTACATCAATCAATCAATCAATCAATCAAATTTTATTTGTATAGCCCTTTACAATATCCAGACGGTACCCAAAGTGCTTTACATCAAAGCAATAAAATAATATTTAAAAACAACACATAAAACACAAGAAAGTGCTACAGTGCTGCAAGAAAACACAAGAAAGTGCTCCTAGTGCTGCAGGGTGTTAAAGGCCCTCTAAAAGTGCATAAAGTAAAAAACAGGCAAAATAAGTGCAGCTAAGAGCAGGACTACCCTAGTCAGAGTTAAATGCCAATCTAAAAAAGTGTGTCTTCAGCTTTGATTTTAAAAGGCTGAGGTCAGTGGTGGTGCGAATGTCTGTTGCACAGCCTGGGAGCTGTGACAGCAAAAGAACGATCACCCCACTGTTTTAATCTTGACCTTGGGACCTCTAACAGGAGCTGGCCAGAAGAACGGAGCGCCCTGCCATGATCACAGACAGTTAAAATCTCTGACAGGTAGGAGGGAGCCAGGCCATTAATGGCGTAAAAAGCAAACAATAAAAGTTTAAAATCAATTCTAAAACGAACTAGAAGCCAGTGGAGTGACGACAGTACAGGGGTAATGTGTTCACGCCTGGACGTGCCTGTTAAAAATCGGGCAGCAGCGTTCTGGACAAGTTGGAGACGCGAGATTAAAGACTGGCTGAGGCCGACATGAAGTGCATTACTATAGTCCAGTCTTGAACTGATGAAGGCGTGGATCGCCTTCTCGAGGTCCTGCCGACTTAAAAAAGGCTTTACTTTGGCCAGGAGACGCAGCTGATGCTATTTATATACATACATGCTATTTAAATTCCGAGGTCACTTCACTATTAACTTGGCTGTTCCTCCTCCAGAGGTGCTGAAGCTACCTCATTAACATCCTAACAGGACAGATTGCATGAGAGTAATTAGCATAACACCTACAGACAGGGAGGATTGCTTTTTCTTTTCTCCTGTTTTGTTATCGGCCTTTTGTTGCTTCTGTTTTTGGACTCTGGATTCTGTGTGCTTGTTTTATGGCTTTATTTAATAAAGGTAAAGCTTTTTGTTCCTCACCTTCCTGCATGTGTTTCTTCTGTTTGGGTCCTTATTTATGGAAACATTGTGAATGTTTGGTAAATTGAATTAAAAATCAAACATTCACTTGTTGTCTTCATCAGCAGATCATAATATTACTTATTAAACATGTTGTTGTGATGTAACAGTTGGCTGAAATGTTTTAATGTGAAGATTTACACAACAAACGTCATGATAAACACATCTTAGAGCTCATTAGAAAAGATCCATTTTAATCCAACTGTATGTAGTAACATCCACTCAATTAAAGATCATTAATTTCCCCCCCAAAAAATGCTGGGGTTTTAAGAAAGGATAAGAATTTGTTTTGAGAATCAGGATTTGACCTGATCGTCACAGGATATTCGAGATTTTGATATATGCCGGTCACTCGTTGTCTGATGCAGGTCACAGGTGAGGCACAGAAGCTCCTGACTGGTCAAATCAGGTGTCAATCAATATTTTAGAGTATGGCAGCCATACTCTGTGGTAACTCTGTGTTGTAGTTGAATGGCACTTTGTGGAGTTTTGGGGCAGATAAAAGCTGTGATTTCAGTCTGACGGTGTTTCACCACATTTATTCATGAATTACTGTGTTTTGGGCTAAAACTGCGACTGAAGTGGATCAACTGGACATCTCTGGATTAAGAGAAGACAACTTTTCTGGGGGGTATTTTGATTCACTACTGGAACACCCAGACACTTGATTAGTGAATAAGCTGTCACAGTTCTGCTGTGGCAACTGGTCAACTTCTAGAACAGTGAGCTGGAGTGTGCACTGCCGCTCTCATTGCCTTCACTCTGCTGCCCCCTCCTGTAATCAACTGACTTCTGCCACTCCAGCACCTAGTGACCTCACCTCAGTCCAATCTGATTATCATGACCTTTGTGATACATTTAGTAAAGTCTGTGCACTCACAAGACCTCCTCACCGATCTTTTCTCTCCTGGCCTCCTCATCCACTACTCCTTATAAAGTACCCTGTTGCAAAAACAAAATCTTTCACATCCTGAATACCTGCCACAGTCTCTTCATTGGGTCTAGAGAAAAACCCCACTGTAACATTAGCAAAATGTCATAAACACTTGTTCCTCATAAAAATGCTCAGATTTTCAGAAATATTCACCAGCTCATAACTTCTGTGTCCTCACTGGAAGATTCACTCTGCAGAAGCTCAAATAGTAAAACTTTTATCTCCTCGATCAATCAGGCAGTAGCGCTCTCTGATATGATCAACACACTCTTACAACCAGCTCCACACACAATGCACGACTAACAACACGCTCCACACAGAGATAGAAAAGATAAGAGTTTAAAAGATGTGTTGCACAGTTTCACAATGCCCGAGGCGGCTAGAAGACTGCATTCAGTTTCAGTTTAATTCAGTGACCTTTATTGGCAGGATATGATGTAAGTGTGTATATATACCCATGACTAAAACTGCCCAAAGTCAAAAACAAATAAATCAATGAATGACTCAATTAATAAATTACTATAATTACATGCACCAGATGTTCAGTATTGGCTGATATGAGGTGTTTCCAAATCTAGTTTGCTGAAATCACATCAAGTGAAAAATCAACCGAAAACCTGAAACAAGTTATCAAAAACTATTATCAAAGACACAAGTTAACAGGAACTTCTTCTCAAACACATTTTGTTTTCTGTGTGATGATTTGTTTCATCTGGGGGAAGATGCTTGTCAAGTCCAGAAGAGCAAACTGTAAAATCTGACAGTGACTTTAGAAATATCAGGGAGCCGATAACCTCAGAATTACAAAGTAAATGTAGAGTCATCATTTTATTTGTTCAAACTTTTTAGCTCATACAACATCATTGGTTTCCTGAAGTCAACTTTTAAATGATGTTGCCACAGTAATGTTGCACATTAGATATCACATACAAAAAGGAAAACTGACCACCACAAATCACTGATAGAGATACTAGAAGGCCCCATGTGACCAGAAAGAACTTTCTAAATATAAGAGATCACGTAAGAAACTGAGGATAAACCCAATCGACAAAATAAATCTTGGCAAACTTAAAACTTGACTTTCTCTGTTTCTCACTTGCGTTAACACAGACTCGATCTTTAGTCTCTGGCTCGGCAGCCGTCTCATCTGAGTACGTGAGCTGACCCAGACTGAATGATATGATCAGATACCAAACCATAAGGATCAGTAGATACTGGAGGTAGTGAAGTGACTGAGGTATTTACATACAGACCTGCAGACACAGATGATACAATCCAGAAAGGAACCAGGAACACAGTTAGCATGTGACAAGACTGAATGTTTAGTCATCATCTGATAATTATACTGATGTTTTGATATGTTTTATGAAGCAGGAGAGAACCGCTGATGACATGTCATGGCCTCTGAATGCCATATACAGAACTGTTAGGCTATATGATGTTTTAATACAGTGCAATGTTGCCCCCTGTGGACGCAAAGGTTGAATGAAAGACTTACGTTTCACTTTCGGTTTTGGGAGAACTAGAGCACATTGGCTGGTGCTGCAGACTATTCTCATCGTTCTTTGTGCTGTGGAAAGATTTTGTTTTGTCATTGAAGCCACAGAAGTCCATATCTATAAGTTTCTATTGTTTATATGTTTAGTGAGGATTGGTTGTGTATTACAATCGTTTTTATTTCGTACATTGTAATAACTCATCCATGTATGTGTAAGAGGCAGATTTGCTCAGCTGTTAACTTGTTAACCATGTAGCTCAGATATTGTTCTGATTCATGTTGTTACATTCATTTTGAAGTGTTCTACTACACTTTTTCTCTGTTTGTGCATATTGATCAATGTTGTCTGTACTTCAGTCATTGTGATTATGAATCTGTTTGTATGGCTACATTTTAAAAACCTGTATTTGTGGATATTTTGTATTGCAGTTTCACAGCCGACATATTATCCTCAGTAAAGGTCAGAGAAAATGCCACCTGTTCGGCCTGTGAGTCTTTTCTGGACGTACTCGATTGTTTGGGCTTGCTGGATAAACTACTTCAGCATGAAGAGGGAGGCCAGCATACGACATTTACTGCACACACAACTGTCTCTTTGTCACATTCTGTTGTACAGTACAGTCCTGAACATCACATTTCTTTATCAGAATATTGATTCCAGGGTGGTGCATGGTTGTAATTATTTAATAAAAAAAAAATAATTCTGATTAATTTATTTTGAATAACAATTATCAGTCATTTTCAAATTCTATTAACCACACCTGCCCTAGCACTAATAATACCAATGGTGCCCCAAGTGAGGCAATCCTAAACCATCTTTACTGCAATATTCATGCACAGTATTGTAGTAGTGGTTAGTTTTCCTTTAATTCGGAGGTCACTAACAGCATTAACTTTATAAATTCTGATTAATTTGATTTGAATAATTACTATCAATAATTATTAGTTTCTATGACCCACACCTGCCCTAACACCAATACCAACAATGGTACCCCGTGTGAGGCAATCTTAAACCAACTGTATTGCAATATTTATGCACAATAATCACGAATTTATCATTTAAAATGTTTCACTGTAGTGTATTAGTAGTTAGTTTTCTTGAATTCTGAGGTCAGTAACAGTATTAGCTTTACAAATCTTGATTAATTTAATTTGAATAATTATTATCAATGATTATTATTGAAGAAGTATTTAGATCCTTTACTGCTGTGAAAGTACTAATACCAAGCTTTAGACATACTCTGTTACATGTACAAGTCCTCTGTTGAAAATGGAACTGGTAAAAGTATTTTACAGTGGGATTGAAAGTGTTTTAAAAGTATTCAAACTAAATTTGCTATATCCCCATGATTAAATGAACCTAATATATAATTATGGCAAAGTAAACTTAATTTTAAAGAGCTGTCTTCATGTGTATCACTTATTACAGAAGAGGCTAAGGGCCAATGTTAATAACAGTAGTTTATAATTATGAATACAGCAGTACAAAGGCCTTCTGTCTCTCCCTGTCTCTGTACTCACATGGTGTCTCACACAGAGCAACGCCTTCAGTAGTTAATGTTTAATTCCCTGTTGAGATCAGAGATAACTTCTCTTGTGAGCACAAACGAGTGAGCAGATAATAACAGTAAAGGACCATGAAGACACGGACAAACAGCAGAGGATATGAGGAACGTTATTGGAAAGGTCGGCACTTGAAGCTGACAGATTTGAAAGAGGAAGCAAAGGATTTGGAGAACCAATATCTCTTAGAAGAAAACATCCCATTATACCCCCGACCAGAGCTCCATGTGACTCAACTGAAACACGACACAAAGCAATATGGATTATGTGGCATCAGATGGAAAAATGGCTTCAAGGGCCCACATGAAGACTCTCTGCTGTGGTGGAGTCTGGCTGTGACGCCTGATGACATCACATCAGCTGAGAGGAGGCTCCTGGAGACGACCTACCCCGACCGGACGGAGGAGCAGGTCCAGATGCAGCAGAGCTTCCTGGGGAAGTTTGCCACCTCCCCGTCCTTCTCCGAGCTCTCCAGGCTGGGCTCGTACCGCTTCACCTTCCCCCTGGAGGAGCTGCTGGAGGCCTACAGCCAGCAGGTAGAAGATTACTTAAAGGAGCAGTCCGTAGTTTAGTTGAAGAAATGAGAACAGCTTTTTGATTCACTTATGGACAATAGTTTGTATTGTTACCTCATTTAAATTGTAAATATTAAAACTCTGAGTTTCTTCTCTAAAACTACATAGTGTTCCTTTAAAGTGAAAGAAAGGAGAGTCGATGTAGTCTGTCGTTGTTTTCAGGACATTAACAGGAACCTTGATGAATGTATTTTTGATACATCTCTTTTGTTGTTCCAGTGTTGCTCGGGTGCTCAACCCATAATGCGGGTGTACGAGACCGTCCTGTACAAAAAGGAAGTGATGTACGTTATACTGGTCCACAGCCCAGCCAATCAGGAGCTGTTCTCAGACCGTCCTCTGCTGACTGACGACCCAAACTCTATCTGCTCCTACAGAGATGGCCGCTTCATCTGGAGGCCTGAGGCCATGTGTGGGACACACAGGTACAAAACACTGTACTTAAAGTTGTAGAAACATGTCCCACAATTTCCCACATCAAAGAGATGAGATAAGAAGACTGACGAAGAAAAGCAGTGTAAAGAGAGAGAATTGGACCAAGCCAGAGAAAGAACTAGAACGAATATCGGAGCGTCATTTCAGAGGTGGAGGAGCTGTGGGATTTGTGAGGACTCAACAGCGACGCAGAGTTAGCTATTTTCTGCAGGAAAGTTAGGACCCCTGCTTGATATATGTAACAGAGCAGTGATCGCTGACATGATTCAAAGGTTCAGATCTTTTCTTTGTCTCTGTTTTCTCTCAGCTATGAGTTGGTCCTGAGATCTGATGAAAAGCGGATGGAAGTGAGGAAGGAGGTGTTTTACCCTGAGTATTATGTTTGGGATCATGTTGCTGTTGCCCTTCATGTGGACAGACAGGTACCTTTATTTATTTATTATTTATTTATTTCAGTCTGGTTCTCAGTATTTCACTTAGAAGTGATGGTTTTGTTTAAAAGTGATGGGGAGGGAATATTTTTTTTAATGAAGGAAGTAAAAAACTAAATAGGCTTCAGTAGAATTAATATTTTTTTGTTTGTTTTGATTTATTTCACTGGTTATCTGTGATAATACAAATACAATTAAATGTATGTTTTGAGTTGTATAACACGTCCGTTGTCTCCGAGCCGAGAGGAGGTGAGAACATGTCGGTTCAGCTCCACTTCCAACGTTACTTTATGCTGTTTACAAGCTTCATTATTAGAAGGCAGGTCAGCTCAGTTTGTGTTATGAACATTAAAACAGCCTCTGCTCCTGGAGCTCTGACGAGTGGACAGACTGCTGAACCAAACTCCTTCATCACTGCTCGTCATCTTCTTCTCTGTTTCTGTTTTAGGTGCTGAAGTTTAATTCAGCCCGACTGAGACAGAACCTCAAGTACTGCAACGACGCATGTCCTCCAATCGTGAAGCCTTGGGAATTTCAGGACTTCCCACAAGCTGAAGAGTTAGTCAGGGAACTGTGGCCTGACGACTCGTCACCACTGGAGAGAGCTGAGCCGCTAACTTAAGTGTCTGTCATCTGTACTCATGAATATGTACAGAAGCTACAACAATAACAACAACTATGATAATGAAATATGAATATTAATGAAAATAATTATAATATTAAATTATCAAGCGGTGATGAAAGGGCCTCTCAGGCTCTACAGTATCTGCACGGCCCGATGTTCTTCCTGGTTTGTACTTTGTTTGCTTTTTCTTTTGTTGCTTCTATTTTTGGACTTTGGATTCTGTGCGCTAGTTTTATGGCTTTGTTTAGTCAAGGTAAAGCTTTTTGTTCTGTACCTTCCTGCATGTGCGTGAAGTAAAAAATCAACAGAAAACTTGAAACAAGTTATGAAGAACTTTTGTCAAAGACACAAGTAAACAGGAAATTCTTCTCAACTGTGGCATTAGCTGAAGTTTGGCCAACACATTTTGTTTCTTCTGGGGGAAGATGCCTATAAGATCCTGGGTCCAGAAGAGCAAACTGTAAAATCTGACAGTGACATGACAGCTCATATTTATCTTAATACAACTCACGATGTGGCATGATGTCACATAAATAACATCAAGGTGAGCCTTCTTAAGGAATGTGGGTGGAACAGTGTCTTACAAGGTGTTACACAAACAGTGAAGGGCAGAAAGTTTGATTCCACTGTGTGAGTTATTTCTTCTGGTAAGTGTTGGAAGAGTTGAGCTGCTGTTGGAGGTTTTGGTTCTTGTCTTTCTCCGGCCTGCAGTGTAACAAAGAACCTATCAAAGACAGAAGGGTCATCACATCACTGGATCCTGCTTTGTGACAGTTGTTTTGAAGTCTAATCACTGATGTTTCCCCTCAAATGATTGACAGGGCTGATAATATCATGACCAAACAGGGCCGGTCCGACCAAATATCATTGATGAGACTGCAGTTACATTGTGAACTCGAGTGTTTGAACCTGCTCTCTGAAGAGTGTTCTTTCATTTCCTTCATCAGAATCATAGATGTAGATATGTTGGGTGTTTCTCCATCATCTCCCACAGACTTCAATACCAACTGGCCTCAAAGAGAGATTCAGTGATGTAATGACCCTTCCTTCTTGTTTAGGTTCCTTCCAGTGAAACAGGAAGTGTTTCTCTGTCTGACAGTCTGATGGGCTCTCGTCTCACTAATTTACATAAAGAGTGATTAAGAACATTAAGATCTACAACTCAGTCTGATCCGCTCCTTTCCCCTCTGAAGCTGCAGTCTGATTCAGCTGCAGACAGCTTTACCTGCACTTTTCTTTTTCTTTGTAATCATACAAATAAAGATTATGTTGCTGTGGCTCAGGGGTGGAGCCAGCATCTTGTGATTGAAGGTCATTGGTTTGATTCCCCTAGTCTGCAAGTGGAAGTGTCCTTGGGTAACTGAACCCCAAACTGCTCCTGATGTGCTGGTCGGCACTTTGCATGGCAGCCACCACCATCAGTGTATGAATGTATGAATTACTGTAAGTCACTTTGGACTAAAGCATCTGATAAGTGCCCTAAAATGTAAATGTAAAAACGTAATGCCTCCACATTTACAGATGAATAAAAGCCTCTCGTACAGTCGATCACTCTGTTCTCTTACTGAGATGAACTTGGCTCGACTGTTTTAACTGGTTGACAACTCATCAGAGAGACATTAGTGTGTGAGGGGAGTAGCAGCCACACCTGATGTGGACAGGTGAGCAAATAGATTTGAGCTGTTCAACATGACCGTCACACCATCGCTGATCTGCTTCTGGTTTAACTGGTCTGACTTTTATCTTGAAGAGTGTACTTTGAGTCCAGGGAGATTTGCTTATGTAAAACGTAGTTTTAAATAGCATATAGTGAACAACTCTCCATTGTAGTTAATCTACTTCCCTGTTGGGATAAGAGATTAAATCCCTTGTGAGCAGAGACGAGCGAGCAGATAATCAAATAACTGTAAAGACTTTCAGTTCGTCTTTTCATCTACTTCATCCCCCATTGGACCATAAAGGCACGGAGAAACAGAAGAGGATATGTGGAACATCATTGTGAAAGTCGGCACTTGAAGCTAACAGATTTGAAAAAGGAAGCAAAAGGTTTAGAGAACCAATATCCCCTCAAAGAACGCGTCCCATAAAACCCCCGACTAGAGTTCCATGTGACTCATCTGAAACACGACAGAAAGTGATATGGATTTTGTGGCATCAGGTGGAAAAATAGCTTTGAGAGCCCACATAAAAGTTGTGTCCCAATTCAGAAGGATGCAGCCCTTTAGAGGGGCCTTTGAAGACCATGTCAACCGTTGTTAAATGGGACGGTCTAGTCTTCAGAGTATTTCCTGGCTGCGTCACCAGGTGTCCCCGACCTTGAACTCACATCACGATTTCTGCAGCCCAGGCCTGCGAAAGTAAGAGTAAAAAGACAAGTAGAAAGTAAAAATATTTGACCTAGAGAAATCTTGTTAATCCTGCTGATTCTGGTGGCGACTGGTATATCTCCAGTTAAGAGAGAGAGGACTGTGGAGGCCCCGCCCCCTTTTGGGTGAAAACAGCCCACGTCTCTGTCAATTTAATGGCATGACATAACAACACCATATGGATTTGTAGCTGAGACAAGACAGGCAAAAATCATGTTATGTTGTAATTGACCTACGTTCAGCGACATTATACAGAAAAATAAAGAAACAGTGGATGATGAGTCCTTTCAGTCCCAAACCACCATTTTGTTTGGTTCCTCCAGACACACACACCTGCTTAAAATTCATCTTTAGTTCAATACAAAAGTGCATGTTGACAACCTCTACTCTGTTAAGGGCTCCGAGATCCTTGAAACTCTACTGGCTGTGATAATTTTGCTTGTAATTCTTAAGTTGATTATTAATCAGAGTTCCAAACTCATATTAGTACCTTTTATGGGACTAAATTATTGAAATCACTATTCTTTCCCTTCTTCAAGGGTGGTGCTCCCGAGGCAATCTGAAATAAATTATATCTTACTCTCTAATATAATTTAAATGATGCAAAACGCTCCAACATAGTCTTCTGCTGTATTTTATGATCCCTGTCAGATGAACATAACAGTGACATGACAGCTTATATTTATCTTAATACAACTCACAATGTGGCATGATGTTACATAAATCACATCAAGGTGTTACACAAACAGTGTTGGGAAGATTACTTTGGAAATGTAGTTGGTTACAATTACAAGTTACCCTGTTGAAAATGTAATAGTAGTGTAACTATTTCAATAACTTTCTTACAGTAATGTAACTAATTACATTACATGTTGATTATTTTTCTTAATTTTGAATGAAATCTCTCAACTGTTAACCATTTTCACATTTTAAGACCTATAGTGTGATAAACCTTTCAGCAGTACTTAAGACTATATAAAAACAACATAATAAAAGACTCAACCTGACTGAACTTCTGTAACTTTTTTTTACTGTTAGAACAGCTGGATACAGTACAATTACTGTAACGTTCTTCATCATCTTAACGTATCTGTAAACTTTCACAGTCAACACTTTCAACAGTATAGTGCAAATTTGGAGCAGGACTTAGATTAAAACACTTGCTCTCATGCTCTGTAGTATTCATCTGTAGCATTTTCCATTATCTTAACATATGTGTTAACTTTCACACAACACCTTCAACAGTTAATACAAATTTGGAGCAGGACTTAAATTAAAGCACTTGCTATGTATCATTCTGTAGGAACACAAGCCTTTGTCTCTGCATCTTAAAGTGGTCCCATTTTATCCATGATTACCTTTAACCCAAATTGGCTCCTTTTCCAGCATACGGGACTGAAAGCCCCCTCCTCACCTGGCAAATCCTCTCCTCTCCACGAGTGGGAAGATGTTGTTTTTCTTGCAATAAACAGATCACCAGAGACCTTCTTTTAGTAATTTACAACGACAAAGCACATCTGGTCTGTTCCTCTTCCTCCAAAGAAGATGAACCCCTTTTCCTCAGGTCAAACAAGGTCAAGCCCGATAGAGTTTTCTTTGGTCACATTAGAAGGAAGGACGACTGTTTTCTAACATAGATGTGGTGATTTAAGATGTCTTACTAATCTATGTCTCTCTCCCTCTGGAACATTCTCCAGTGGGGGAAGCTAGCTGTGAAACCTAATCTGTGTGTTGTTCCACCTCACATGTCGTACTTTTATTTACGACCGTGGTTGTTCCTGGGTCTTACATTCCTCTGCTAGCCTCTATTCTCTCCCAAATTCAAATACGACTGAAATAACTAATAAACTACAATCCCAATTTCTTAATTTTTGCAGATTCCAAAATAGCGTAAGAAGGTCATACAATAGATCTTTCCCATGTGTTTGTCAAGCCCAAATGAAGTTTATTATTCAATAAGTTTGAGGTCAACAGAAACCCCCTCCCCTTTGTCAATGGAGGAGAGACTTGAAGATCATCATTCCTTGTGTAATACTTGTGTTATTTACCAGTTAAATGTCTGATATGTTTTGTTAAGATAGAACTACAAGGAATATGTATAAGTTCTTGGTCCTACTGTGTATTGCATACTTTATTGTTTTATGTTGTATACTTTATTGCTTAATGTCTTAATCAGGTTATAATTCTTTTGAATGATAAATTATCATTATCATGTTGCATCTTTCCACGAAGGCAAAAATTCGACTTTTAAGATGGTGAAGTTTTGGGAAGGTTAAAACATGATTTCAAAACATTTAATCCAATAGTAAAGTTAGATTAACTTTTTGGGAGCTTCAACTCAGATCACAGGAGGTGTGAAACTGTCAGCCAGCCCCTTCTGATCCATCTGCTGCAGGTCATAAAACAGACCCCCCCTGCTCTGCTCTCCCCTTCTCTCCTCTCTTCTCTCCCTGTTCTCTTCTCCACTGCTTCTTCTCCTTCTTCTCTTCACTTCTTTGTTTTTCATTTTTATTTTTATTTTTAAAGTAATCTTTACTTCTATTTTTGCAACAAGCTCTAAGACAAGCGAATTGAATCCCTACTTTTAGTGTTTTACTTTAATCCAAGTTTTAATAGAACAAATTCTTTTCTTTTTTGATTTTTGATTTTATACTGTTAAAGTATCGCCGCCTGATTCAGAGGAAGTTGAATTAGTTTCAGAATCAGAACATAAGTACCACTACTTGAAACAACCAAGAAAAGTCTTTTTCAAGACTGTGATCATCAAGCCTTGCAAGGAGTCTCCAACGAAAGAGACTGTGTTTGCTCCTAGCTGAGACCGACTCTGCCCCCAGTGCTCCCAAGACGGAAACCCCGCTGGGCCTTTGGACCAAGAGTTCCTCAACAGAGTACCGGCCTTCCCTCTGGCTACTGGACCGACGCGCCGTGCCGTAGTCCAACCCAGAACTCTCAAGGACACCAAACTTCAGTGCCTCCTGACTCCCAGACAAAACCGGCTGAACGTCTTCATGCAGCTGGATCCACACACGTGAGAATGAGTGGTGTCTAAAGTTCTGACTTCTGTCAAAGTTCCGACTTCTGTCAAAGTTCCGACTTCTGTCTAAGTTCTAACTTCTAGCTTATGAATTTAAGAGAATTAAGATTAGGGTCTCATAGTATTAAAAATTACTCCCATAATATTTAATATATATAACCCGACCCTTTAACTTTACCATCTACCGACGGTCACACGACGTTATTAATTTCCTTATTACAGTCTTTACCTTTTTCTGTTATCTGTTGTTCGTCTAAAATTGTCATGTCATTATTTTACCCCAAATTATGTAGTCAATAAACATGCATAATCGTTAGTCTTTGTCTGGAACTTAATTTTAATGTGGAGAACTGATGGATACATGCAAAGAAGTCACTACTTCAGAATATTGAGACTGAATAAATTGATTTTGAATGAACTCTAACCGTCCAAGCCAACTGGTATAGTTAGGTGTTTGGAATAATGTCCTCCGGATTATTCCAGTAACTAAACACGGAGGTGGTGCCCCATTTACGAGTGTAAAATTAATTACCAGTGATTAATTATCATATATATATCAAAGTAGTGTGTGAGCAGTGTCTCCTACATTATATATTTATGGTGCTGCCCATGTCAGGCCCATATACTATCCTACAATTCAAAAATTAAAAGTGGCCAAGGGAATGATACATAAAGCTAACAGATGTCCACACACTGTACATCATTCACAGTGGATAGTATCAGTGGGATAGTGATGGTGGTTGTAACGGAGCAGCAGGACCTGTTCCATGTGGTCATCCCTCATTCTGTTTCGAGGTGCCGTCAAAAGATTGCCTCCATGACTAAACAGACGCTCCACTGGAGCACTGGAGGGCAATGTGGAAGTCTCTTCACAATGGGAAATTCCTGAAGAGATTTCAGATTGATATCTGAATCTTCTAGGTACTTTCTTACTTCATTGTGAGCTGTGCTGTCTGATGAGGATTCGGGATTATCAAAGACAAAAAAGCTTTCATCTGAATCGACATCAGACTTTGAAGTGTCACCCTGTGTCATTGCAACAGGACTCGGTTGTTTTTGTTGTTGTTCCATAGCAACTGCTTCCTGCAGGAGGGTTCTTCTCATATCATCTCTCTTCTCAGGGCTTAGCCAGCTTAAACGGAACTTTGGCAGGGTCGCAGTCGCCATCTTTGCTTCATGACTATCCAACACCGATCCAAAGCGGTGCTCTATGGCCTTAATGATAGTTGTGATGATCTGTGCTGTATAAGTCACATGAGGTAGTTTTTCAGACAGCTTTGCCTTGAGGCTCAGCAGAGCTGGGATCACAAATCCAAAGTAACATTTGTTCTCGCCCTGGAAAATGTCAATGGCAACAGCTAGAGGCCGCAGAGCCTCAGTGTACTCTTTCAAGAATGCAGACTCTTGTGGATGAAGCATTGGGACACCAAGCTTGTCACAGATGTTCCTCAGCTGGTCTTCTGGTACCCCTAGAACTTTTGTGAGGGCCCTGAACTCAGAGCTCCATCTTGTGACTGACGGGATGATGAGCTGCATGTTGGCAATCTCTTGAATCACCTCTGTGGCTAACGGAGATCGATGTGCTTTGTTCCAGATAGATGACCACTTAGCCATGGAACTTCCATACAGCTTACGTGATGGGCCATTCGATCCTGCTTTGTGAACCGCATTTGTGGCAATTAGATTCAAGGTATGAGCAGAGCAGTATTGGTGTTGTGGGAGGAAAAACTGCTCCTCATCTCCCTCTTCTTGAAAAAGACCATCTACATCCAGAAATTCCACTCCATCATTGTGGTCATCTGACTCCTCCTCAGTTGCACCAAACACACGAAATGCCTTTACAAAATTGCTGCGGTTATCAGTCACAGTGGACCTGACTTTGCTTTGAATGTTATATTCAGCATGGATTTCATTTAGTTTTGCTGCCACAACGTCAAAGGTGTGACGTCCTTTAAGGCGTGCACATGCCGAAGCTGCAGAATGTCTCTCAAGTGTGCCTTTGTCAATCCAATGACATGTCACTCCAAAGAAACTGCGGTTTTGTGCCGACCAAATGTCTGCTGTTGGGCAGACACTGTCCACATCCATCAGCTTTGAGGTTAAAGACTGTTTCATAGACGCAAACTCTTTTTCAATGCGCTGCATCAGGGTTTTTCGGCACATAGGTTTCCTCCCGCCACTTATTCCCTCTATCATCTTCCGAAATGACTTCTGTTCCACCACTGAGAAGCACTGAACATCATCAATAACAAAATCAAACACCAGTTTGTTGACACGTTCCTGTGACACATTGAAACCTGCTGCCAGCCTGGCTTGTTTTAAAGCAGGTTGAGATGAAGGGATTGGTGATTCATCTTCCCTCTCATCAGACGGTTTGGATGGTTCTTGCTCCAACAGGACCTTTGGATGTTTCCTCTGAAAAAAGTTTATTAAGACCATAGATCAGTATTTTGGAATTGAGCACAAATTTGTTCTTTACACAAATAATAAGCTGATAACAAAACATGTTGAAATGTAAATTTAAAAAAAAGTGTTTGTTGCATTATTTATGTACAGCATGTGGAAAACATGATACCATGGTGACCCAATGACAAATGTGCACAATTTAGACAATAGCACAACCCAGATAAGTGATGGCATTAATGTTCCATAAAATAGACCAAAATTATAAAGATGAAACTGTTCAAAAGTTGTTCTTTTATATGTTCAAAGGTTTAACCATATATTATGAGTCTGACCTTAGGCCTGTACTGCGAAGGAGGCTCACTTCCTCACTAAATGGAGCGACAACGGGCTGATTTCAGCCAAGAGGAGCAGGTTGTTTTAATGGAGAGAGTATGAGCGATACAAAAAAGCCTGATCACAGCCTGAAGCAACAGTGTTGCTGCAAATATGACAAGAGGAGGCTGATTTAAATTTCTGACAGCTCTACACTGAGCTGCTTTTAAATATGAAGCTTTAGAGCAACAACAACTGTTGTTTTAAACTGTGTTTTATATTGTTTTCATATATTTCACTGATCGTAATTATGAAATGCCAGTGTGTGTTTTATTGAAAGCGAGGCTGCGTATGAAAATAGGTTACAGTGGGTTTTTTAGGTGCTGTAGCTACAAGCAAATCTCATGTTGTCTCTGTACAAAGACCTTTTTAAATGTGAGAAAACAGAGTACACCTACTCAAGATTTGCATTTGGGCAACACATAACAGGCGAAACAATTAATTTATTCATGGCCACATTAAGTTAAATGATCTGTCTTGCTGCGAGCGCACAACTTCTTTCAGTGGTGACTGACTGTATATAAAAGTAAATAGGCTATAGCCTAATAAATGACCTCCTGACGCGAGTCGGATCGACAGCTGAGCAGCGTATCCCCTCAGCTGAACATCTGTAGGCGGAGACGCTCAGAGAGAAAGTAAACAACAGCGGATCAGCGCGATCTCTCCCTCCGTACAAATGTTCTGACCCAGCTCCACTGGACTTTCAAAGTAAAGGTGACACCAGCTGTAAATGAGTTAAATAGTGAAACAGCGGCGCTTTTATAGCCGATTTTATGATTAAACTCTGAACAGAACCTGGTCGGGACCAGGTTATGAGCTAAGCATAAGTTACCATGGTGATCTAGCCGGGTTAAAAGAGAGCCACCTTTGTAATACAGGGAAGCCTGGCTTTAGCTCGCTAAAACACTAAACTGGCTTCGCAGTACACCCCTCAGGGTCTAACCTTTTCAAAAGCTCAGATAAACTAATAAAGATTGCACCACATGGTGGCGCTTTGAGGTCATATTTGAGAAAACTTAGCTAGGTTACATCTTACTTCATGATATATATATATATATATATATATATATATATATATATATATATATATATGTATGTATGTGTATATATATATATATATATATATATATATATATATATATATATATATATATATATATATATATGAATAATACTGTTTATTTATTTAAAAAGGACAATGTACATTAATAACATAACTGTTCTTGCATCAGAATTTATGTGAAACTAAAGCTGACTTTGCCATCATCATTTCATCTGCTAGGATAAAAGACACACCGAAGTTTGACACTTCTTCCCCTTTTATTGTATGTGAGTGCTTGCAGTTACCGTAGGCTACAGCTACATCAGGCTACGTACCTTTAGATGTGTCTTCAGGTCCGACATCGACAGTTTCGACGTCGACAACACCTTAACTGCCGGCAAACACTCTTTGCATTGTACTAAAATGTTTGGGCCCTTATCTTCTGTCTGTATGCAGTGTTTTTTGTATTTCCAGCCTATGAACATCTTGTGCGCCGCCGACATTGTTGCTGCTGAGTCTGACTGCCGCCGTACGGTTTGTCGGTTGAGTCGAATGGCACATGATCAGAGAGAGCAAAATATTTGATAAATCCGAGCTTTTGCTGCGATTTTTCAAATATAACTTAAGTTGAAATTTCCAAAAGCAACTGTAATTTAATTACATATTTTCTCCCAGTAATGTAACGGATTACAATTACATACATTTTGTAATTAAATTACGTAACGTCATTACATGTAATTCGTCACTCCCCAACACTGTACACAAACAGTGAAGGGCAGAAAGTTTGATTCCACTGTGTGAGTTATTTATTCTGGTTAATGTTGGAAGAGTTGAGCTGCTGTTGGAGGTTTTGGTTCTTGTCTTTCTCCGGCCTGCAGCGTAACAAAGAACCTATCAAAGACAGAAGGGTCATTACATCAGGGGATCTTGCTTTGTGACAATTGTTTTGAAGTCTAATCACTGATGTTTCCCCTCAAATGATTGACAGGGCTGATAATATGGTGACCAAACAGGGCCGGTCCGACCAAATATCATTGATGAGACTGCAGTTACATTGTGAACTCGAGTGTTTGAACCTGCTCTCTGAAGAGTGTTCTTTCATTTGCTTCATTAGAATCATACATGTAGATATGTTGGGTGTTTCTCCATCATCTCCCACAAACTTCAATACCAACTGGCCTCAAAGAGAGATTCAGTGATGTAATGACCCTTCCTTCTTTTTTAGGTTCCTTCCAGTGTAACAGGAAGTGTTTCTCTGACTGACACAGTCTGATGGGCTCTCGTCTCACTAATTTACATTAAGAGTGATTAAGAACATTAAGACCTACAACTCAGTCTGATCTGTTCCTTTTCCCTCTGAAGCTGCAGTCTGATTCAGCTGCAAACAGCTTTACCTGCACTTATCTTTGTTATCACACATACAGAGGCATCATGCCTCCACATTTACAGATAAATAAAAGCTTCTCGTTCAGTCGATCACTCTGTTCTCTTACTGAGATGAACTTGGCTTCTCTGTTTTAACAGGTTGACAACTTATCAGAGAGACATTAGTGTACTAAGGGAGTAGAGGCCACACCTGATGTGAACAGGTAAGCAAATAAATTTGAGCTGTTCAACATGACCGTCACACCATTGCTGATCTGCCTCTGGTTTAACTGGTCTGACTTTTATGTGACCATATGATCACATGATATTTTTTGTGGTGATAAAAAGAAACACTTACATGCAGCTGGGAACACAGTTTTAAACAGCGTACAGTGAACGCCTCCTCAGTATTAAATCTTTAATTCCCTGTTGATATCAGCAATCACTTCTCTTGTGAGCAGAGGCGAGCATGCAGATATTAAGTAACAGTAAAGACTTTCAATTTGTCTTTTTCATCTACTTCATTCCCCATCGGACCATGAAGAAACGGAAATCAGAAGAGGACACCCGGAACATTATTGTCAAGGTCAGCACTTGAAAGAAGAAGCAAAGGATTTGAGGAACCAATACCTCCTCAAAGAAAACATTCCATTATACCCCAGACCAGAGTTCTGTGTGTCTCATCTGAAACACGACACAAAGCAATATCGTCAGACAGAGGGCAAGTAGGGCACAAATGTGGCCTGAAGTGAAGTTGGCAGAGGTGGCAAGTTAAGACATAAAAATACTTTGTTACTGTACTTAAGTAGATTTTTCAGGTATCTGTACTTTACTTGAGTATTAATTTTTCTGACGACATTTTACTTTTACTCCTCACATTTAAAAAAAAATGTTGTACTTTCTACTGCTTACATTGTCAAAACAGGCTTGTTACTTTTTCAACCTCCGAGGATGATGACACAACGTATAAGAATTAACTAGAGAGAGAAAGTCAACGGTCGGCATGTTGGAGAGAAAATTTGCAGCAGCGACGTGGAGGAAGAAAGTGAACCGGGGAACGACGACGCATCACATTTGGAGAAGCAAGACATTCCCCTCCATGACCTTATTTAAGAAAACTGTGCGAGGTTGTTGGCTCCAAGAATGATTCATGGTGAATGCGCTGTGTCCTGTGCCAACCTAAAAACCACAAGCTTCTGGCGTTCAAGAACTCTCCGTCAAATCTGAATAAACACATGCAGGTAAGGTGTATTTTACATGACATGACATAACAATTCTGTCAGGTGAACCACTTTTCTCTTATATAGTTACGTCTATGTCTTATATGTGTGTGTTGTCACTCCTACAGAAAGCGCGTGAGTCACTTGGAGAGATACAAAAACTTCACTGCACCTACTTTGAGGAGGAAGTCGCCCTCAGATGAAGGCCTATCCAAGCAGCATAAACTGTAGGAAACCAAGCTAGAGTCCTACCTGGCCTGCCTGGATGATACCACGGTGACCTGAAATCCTTCCCACCTGTCACTGAAGCTCAACACACCTCTACCTGCCTCAGCTGCCTGCGAGAGGCTTTTTAGCACTGCAGGACTGGTTTTCAGACCCAAATGGGCCTGCTTTGATTCAAAAAACTTTGAGAACCGGCTTCTGCTGAGGCTAAATAAAAGATTTGGGGATTCCTGTAGAGATGAGTGAAGATCTCACAAAGAAAAACAACTTGCCTACTAGTTTCCATGTTGATCATAATGTTTTAAGTTCTGTTGCTGAAATGGAAAACTGATTTTCACATTGGCGTTAAGTAAGCCTGTCAAAACTTGGCTAGTTTTTCTATATAAAGTGTTAAAAGATACAAATTCTGTTAAAAGTAATATGTTAAGTACAGAATTGAGAGTACCAAAGCTGTTATAAAGCTGAATTATCTCGGTGCTCATGCAGGACCTCTGGTCAAATCAGTCTTGATTATTCTGTCTGAAATTTGTTGTTAATAAAAGAAAACACTATCCTATTTTGTGTGCCAAGAACTTTTCCTTTTGTTGAGTTATCAAAAGAGGTATTGTGTATCATTGATGGCAAAAATTAATTTTTACTTTATACTTTTGTACTTAAGTACATTTCAGAGCCTGTACTTTCTTACTTTTACTTGAGAAAAGGAGCTGAGTAAAGTACTTCTAATTTTACTAGAGTACTTTTTACACAAGTATCTACACTTATACTTAAAGTGAAACTCTCGCCAAAATGCAACCGCGGCTTTTTTGTGGTTGTATATGAGTGTTACAGCTTCCTCCGATACTTAAATAGCACGGCTCAAAAGAGGAAGCAACACACAAAGAAATGCCACTCACAAAGTCCGCAAGAATGCCAAATTTATTATTACTCTCAGAGAGAGGGAAACAAAAACCAGGAGCAAACAAAAGAGGGACAGGAGACCCCGGCAAAAAGAAACCAAACGTGGGATGATGCGGGACCAGCCACACAATGGGCCGTCGCTCCCGCACCTTTCCCCTGAACTGCCTAAATGATCGCTAAACCTAAAACAAAAGGCGAACAACAAAACTGCCGGTGATCTCCAGCCCTGAAAGCAGAATAACAAAGACAATCAACCCTCAGCACCCAAGGCGCACGGGGGGGGGGGGAGAAAGGACTTCGTAACCTGGCTCGAACCATCAGGCCAGGAAGTAACGGGAGGAGAAGAGTCTCCGCTGGTGTGCTGCTGCTCGTGTGTCATTCCCCCCTGTGTCGCTGTACTCTGGCCCTTATAACACCTCCGCCCACTCCAGAGCCCCGATTCCGCTCAGGTGTGCTCAGCTAACGGGGGAGGAGCGCTACCTGCAAGAGAAAGAAACACAGGGAAGAGAGAGAGAGAAACGCACGCCCGCCCCACGTAACACCCCCACCATAAAACAGTGAATGGGGGAAGCACCGCTACTATCATTCGCTCTTCATAGTCCATAACAGCGCGACAAGGTGTCGGCCACAACGTTCTCTCGGCCCTTTACATGTCGGATCATGATGTTAAAGGATTGTAGGAACAATGCCCAGCGCATTAGTCTATGATTTGTATTGCGCATTTGATTTATAAACACGAGGGGGTTGTGATCAGTATAAACGACAACGGGCGCACTAGCAGAGCCGACGTAAACCTCAAAATGCTTGAGGGCCAAAACAAGTGCGAGAGCCTCCTTCTCAATCGTGGAATATACCCGTTGATGCTTATTAAACTTCTTAGAGAAGTATGAGACAGGATGCTCCACATCATCATCCCCATCCTGGAGCAGGACAGCCCCCGCCCCTGCGTCACTGGCATCAACAGCCAGTTTAAACGGGCGGTCAAACGCAGGCGCCGCCAGGACGGGCGCATGAGCCAACAAAGCCTTCACGCAGTCAAACGCTCGCTGACAACTTTCAGACCAGTGGAAACGCGTTTTGGGGCTCAACAGATCGGTAAGAGGGGCGGCTACAGCAGAAAAATTATTACAGAAACATCTGTAGTACCCCGCCATCCCTAAGAAGCGACGCAGCTCCCTACGGGATCCAGGAGCAGGGAACGACCGTATGGCCTCAATTTTCGAGTTCACTGGTTTAACTTGGCCCTGTCCCACAACTTTTCCCAAGTACTCAACAGTAGCTCGCCCAAACTCACACTTAGCCAGATTGAGCGTGAGATTTGCGTCGCACAACCTCGTGAACACCGCTTTAAGCTGTCGAATATGTTCATGCCACGAATTCGAATAAATCACAATATCGTCCAGATATGCCTCGCACCCCGACAAGCCTGATAAGACTATGTTTACAAGCCGTTGAAATGTAGCAGGTGCATTTCGCACCCCAAAGGGCATCACTGTATACTGCAGGAATGCCCCCGGTGTCACAAATGCAGAAATCTCCCTTGCCCGCGGAGTCAGCGGCACCTGCCAATAGGTCAAGCTTTGTTACATATGTGGCGTTCCCAACATGGTCAACACAGTCTTCAACTCGGGGAAGAGGATAACAGTCTGGCTTAGTGACCCCATTTACCTTACGGAAGTCTGTGCAGAACCGATCCGAGCCATCAGACTTATCGGCTAATAGACACGGTGAGCTCCATGAACTGGAGCTGGGCTCTGCAATGCCATTTTCCAGCATATAGGTGACCTGCTGTTGTAAACGGAGGCGCTTATTGGGGTTGACCCGGTATGGATGCTGCTTAATTGGCGGCGAATCGCCAACATCAATGTCATGCTGCAGCACATTCGTCCTAGTCGGCACATCTGAAAACAGAGAGAGATGGGATTTTATCAGACTGACCACATCCTCATGCTGAGCCTGAGTTAAATGCGGGAGACACACATCCAGTTTAGACAGCATTTCAAAGTTTTTCAACCGTCCCTGGACCATGACGGCAGACGGTCCAGTGATGTCTTCATCGTCGGACACGGCTGGGGCCACCAGAGCCTCCGGGGAATCAGCACCGGACAGCACCCCAGTCCCCTGCGCCTCATTAATCACTTCAACACTGGACAGCGACACAACCACCTTCTCATCTGTATTGACAGGGACAGATTCTCTGTCCAGGTAAGGCTTCAACATATTTATGTGACACAATCTGCTCTTCCGTCGGTGTTCAGGCGTCGTGATTATGTAATCTCGGTCATTTACTTTCTCTCGGACTAGATATGGTCCGCTATAACTAGCCTGCAAAGTAGAGCCATGAATAGGTGACAACATCAGCACTTTATCACCTGGGTCGAAAGATCAACTCTTTGCACCCACATCAAACCACGTTTTCATCTTCGTCTGAGCAACGGACATATTTTCTTTTGCTAACTCACAAGCGTGGTGAAGCCTGGAACGAAAATCACTTACATAATCACGCAGATTTTTTTGTTCGTCACCACCCAGCCACTTTTCCTGCAGTAGTTTGAGAGGGCCGCGCACTGTGTGTGCAAACACTAGCTCCGCTGGGCTGAACCCCAAAGACTCTTGAACCACCTCTCGGGCCGCAAAAAGAAGTAGATGGACACCCTCATCCCAGTCCTTATTGGACTCAATGCAGTAAGTGCGGAGCATAGATTTTAAAGTCTGATGGAAACGTTCAATCGCCCCCTGACTTTCTGGGTGATACGCACTAGAGTAGTAATGAGTGATGTCCAACTGCTTCAGCACTTGTGCGAAAATTCGTGACATGAAGTTTGATCCCTGGTCAGTTTGCACTATTTTAGGTAAACCAAACATCGAGAAAAACTTCAACAGGGCTTTCACAACGGTTTTAGTCGTAATTTTTCGCAGAGGAACAGCTTCAGGAAATCGAGTTGCTGAGCACATGATGGTTAAGAGAAACTTGTTACCCGCTTTTGTCCGCGGCAAAGGACCAACACAGTCCACAATAACTCGCTCAAATGGCTGTGTCACCACTGGAATCGGGTAAAGCGGGAAAGGTGGAATGGTCTGATTCGGTTTACCCGCAACCTGGCACACGTGACAGGTTTTACAGTATTGTCTCACGTCACGCTTTAACCCTGGCCAGAAAAAACATCGTAGAATACGATCATACGTTTTATTAACCCCTAAGTGGCCAGCGAGTGGATTATCATGAGCTAGTACTAGAATTTCCTGCCGGCGAGGTTTCGGAACTACCACTTGAGTCAGTGTACCCCAATCATCCTGTAAGGATGCGTATCTTGGCATCCATTTACGTACAAGCACCCCATCACGCAGAAAGTAGCAGGTGGGCAACTTCTCAACCTCACCTGCCGGAACGATGGCATCAAAACAGAGAGCTAAAGATGAGTCATCTTTTTGGTCGATAATAAGTTGTTCCCGCGACATCTCTACTTTGACGCTAAGGTCCTTAGCAGGAGAGAAAACAGTCGGAGCTTCAGGAGTGACTACCGGTGTAGATGGTGTGGGAGGGGGAACTAGTGGCGCGGGGTCTGGACAATCGGACTTAGCCCTGAAAATGTCAGCCGCCTCTACCTCACCGTTCCCACCCGTTAAACATCTCTTTCGTCCGGCTCGCATCGCCCGAGTGACCGCACAGACTGTAAATACCTCTGGGAACCTCTGGCTCAGGTCATCGGAGTGCCCCGACAGTGGAACAGCCGTAACTTCAGGGTTTAGCAACACTTTACCCCCAGCCAAGTCGTTACCCAAAATGAAAGAAACCCCACTAATAGGAAACTGCGGGCTTACGCCCACCACCACGGGCCCCTTCACCAACTTGGAGTCTAGATGAACCGTGTGCAAAGGTACACCCACGTACTGCATACCAAAACCTCGAACCAAGACTTTAGTATTAGTAGAGGACGTATCTGAAAATGGAAGCACCCCTTCCAGGATGACCGATTGTGAGGCTGCACTATCCCTCAGGATGGTAACGGGGATTTTCGATGACTGTTCTGATAGGGACACGGTGCCTTTCATAAGAAACGGGGCATACACATCAAGATTGGACTCAACTAGAATGGGCTGCTTAGGCCCGAACTGTATTTTCGGGGAGAATTCTGTTTTCAACAGGTTTACGGCTTTTGGGGATTTATTTTGTTTTTCCAAAGCAAAACATTGACTTATGGTGTGTCCGCGCTTTTTACAATAAAAACAGATTGGCCTGTCCTTTGTGTCAGCACTTTCTTTATTAGGAGGCTTAGCCTCATCTTGAAGATGTGACTTTATAGGGAAAACAAAAGGATTGGCTACAGGTGCACTACGTTCAGCGGACAGGTGAGGCCGCTCAAAGTTATACCTATGCGTAAGAACATATTCATCAGCCAGGACCGCCGCGTCAGAGACTGTGGATGCTTTCTGTTCGTTCACATACGTGGCGATCCTGTCTGGTAAGCAGTTCTTAAATTCCTCGAGTAATATCAGATTACGCAGGCTAACAAAATCAGCTACACTTGTAGCCCGACACCAACGATCAAACATAATTTCTTTATTGCGACCAAATTCCTGATAGGTAAGGTCATCAGTTTTCTTTAAGCGGCGAAACTTCTGGCGATACGCCTCTGGCACCAGCTCATACGCTCTCAGCACAGCTGATTTGACCTTTTCATACTCCAGACTCGACTCAGGTGACATGGATGTGTGAGCATCTTGGGCTTTGCCTGTAAAGACACTTTGCAAAAGTAACGGCCAAATGGTCTTAGGCCATTTTAACGTTTCTGCGACGCGTTCAAACAGAGTGAAGTATTTATCCACATCCTGTTCACTAAAGGGAGGGACTAAACGAACGCACTTATTAACATCAAAATCAGGCCCTTTCAGGTCGAGTTCCTTCAATCGAATTTGTTTATCAGCCTCGATTTTCCTAGATTGCAATTCATAATCAAGTTCTTTCTCTTTTATTGCCAGTCGGCGCATTTCTATGTCCAACTCCTTCAAGCGGAGCTGTACCGTCGGATCTGTCCTCCCTGCAGATGAAGTCTCTGCAACCACAGTGGTTTCACAAGGAAAAACCCCTTTATCAGTCAAAGCTGTCACCAACTCCGACTTTACCACCTCCTTTTTCGCCTGTTTAAGCAAAGTGACACAAAAATGGTCCGCAATAGCCAACAAGTTGTCTTTCGTGCAAGTATGTAACTTATCCAAAGTAGGCTGTTCTACAAAGTCCTCGAGGTTAAACTCCATTTTCAGGAGCAAATGACACCACCACCCCGACAGAAAAAACAAATCCCTGTTAAGTTAATACAAACAGGGAAATATCCCATGCATACAAAACTCAATGATTAGCAGCAGCAACACCCAAAATGAGAGGGGAAAAAAAAAGAAAAACAAAACAAAAAAAACCAGTGGCATTTACAAACGCACATACAACAAAAAAAAGAAGTAGGCAATGTGGCTTCACAGCAAACCATACAAAATCACAGCAGCTCTCTCATCAGACCACGCTTAATGACGGAAAAGGGACGCACAGTTACGATACCGTTTATTTATACAAGCACCTGTGCTGACGCCAAAAATAACAGCTATACACCTAGGCATAGCAAAAAAAAAATTTTCAGCTGCCGCACCACACCTTCAACAGCCTACGGACTATTTATGCGGTAAACCGCGTTTGGACGAGCCCCCAAATATGTTACGGCTTCCTCCGATACTTAAATAGCACGGCTCAAAAGAGGAAGCAACACACAAAGAAATGCCACTCACAAAGTCCGCAAGAATGCCAAATTTATTATTACTCTCAGAGAGAGGGAAACAAAAACCAGGAGCAAACAAAAGAGGGACAGGAGACCCCGGCAAAAGAAACCAAACGTGGGATGATGCGGGACCAGCCACACAATGGGCCGTCGCTCCCGCACCTTTCCCCTGAACTGCCTAAATGATCGCTAAACCTAAAACAAAAGGCGAACAACAAAACTGCCGGTGATCTCCAGCCCTGAAAGCAGAATAACAAAGACAATCAACCCTCAGCACCCAAGGCGCACGGGGGGGGGGGGGAGAAAGGACTTCGTAACCTGGCTCGAACCATCAGGCCAGGAAGTAACGGGAGGAGAAGAGTCTCCGCTGGTGTGCTGCTGCTCGTGTGTCATTCCCCCCTGTGTCGCTGTACTCTGGCCCTTATAACACCTCCGCCCACTCCAGAGCCCCGATTCCGCTCAGGTGTGCTCAGCTAACGGGGGAGGAGCGCTACCTGCAAGAGAAAGAAACACAGGGAAGAGAGAGAGAGAAACGCACGCCCGCCCAACGTAACAATGAGTGAAACCTTTGTGTAAAAGCATAATTACGATGAAAGAGGCACTTTTAAGATTGACCGTATTTTCGTTTTCGGCACAAACTAATTTTCAATGGGAGTGCTACGGGCACTTTTACGATAGCATCAAAATCTCTATTTTTAAACAGTAATGAAACTTTGCTGGTAGTATCACCAGGGTCTCTACACATGAACACGAGCATTGAGAACATTGTTTGTGTACACAGAGTTTACTAAAACGAAGGTTTTTGAACAACTCACGTTAGCAGTAGCTTGTTCCACTAGCCGTCGTCATGGCAGCCCAGACATACTCGGGATCAACACGTCTGGGTAGAGTGTATGTGGTTCAGTTGAGCTATGTGTAGAGACCCTGGTGATACTATGAGCAAAGTTTCATGTTGTGTCGAGCCTTCTTAGTGTTTTGAAAATAGCCATTTTGATGCTAGCGTAAAAGTGCCCTTAGCACTCCCATTGAAGATGAGTTTGAGCCGAAAACGAAAATAAGGTCAAACTTTAAAGTGCCTCTTTCATTGTAAGTAAGCTTTTACACGAAGTTTGACTCATATACATTCACAAAAAAAGCCTCGGTTGCATTTTGGCGAGATTTTCACTTTAAGTACCAAATGTGAGTACTTTTGCCACCTCCGTTGGGGAGACAAAACAACCTCTCAATAAACAAATGGCACAACACAGGAGGGCCGACTCCTCCAGTCCAGACTCTGCTGTCCACTTACATCTGAAGGAGACAAATCTTTCCTTTGAGGACAACAATGTGAACATCTTGTCCAGAGAAGACAGATTTGAGGTTTGAAAGAGGAGTAAAAGAATCCATCTATGTCAAACTTATCATCAATAATCATTAATAATGATTGATAGCCAAATTTAATCAAACTTCCTTGTTAACCCTCTGGCCTTGTTCGTTTTTACTACCCTCTCAGCTTGTTCGTGGCCAAAAATGGCCACCAACAGATTGAGTCTGTAATTTTGGGGATTTAGTATGTTTTTTGATGCTTTTACTGCATAAAATGTTTAATTAATATCAGTTCTTGTCATAAGTACAAAAAAATAATTCATTTTTAATTTTTTAACCCCTCAAATGCCAATTTGTTTGCACAATGCGCTTGTTGGAAAACTACCACAAAAATGATCACTGCCTATCTTCTCAGTGCTACCGGTTTATCTTGTATTATCAATAACACATTCTGAGATATGTAACTGATTAACAACAACATTGATTATTATGCATTGTTATTTTTGTGCAGGGAAGGCAAAGTAGAAAAAACTCCCTCTCAGCTTGTTCGTGGCCAAAAGTGTCCACCTCCTGTTTACATTTTCAAAATGCTATAAAACTAATATGTATATTGAAAAAATTCCAATTTTTTTTCCAGTTTTTTAAATTTGCATCAGTCCTTGTCATGAAAACTAAAATTTCGATCAAATTCAGAATTTTAACCCTTTACATGCCTATTAGATAACATAATGCTGATGATTTGTAAGGGAGAATAGCATTAAATCAGCATGTTTTTACAAAATAATACATTCTTCCTAAATTATTCTTTAACCATCATTGCAGCTTAATGTGTGTCAATAATAAGCAGTATCAATGATTTTTATGCTTCATTAGTTTTTTGTGCAGTGACAGAAAAACATAAAAACTCCCTCTCAGCTTGTTCGTGGCAAAAAGTGTCCACCTCCTGTTTACATTTCTAAAATGCTATAAAACTAATACATATATAAAATAATTCCACTTTTTTCCCCCAGTTTTTTAAATTTGCATCAGTCCTGGTCATGAAAACTAAAATTTCATGTAAATTCTGAATTTTAACCCTTTAAATGCCTATTAGATAACATAATGCTGATGATTTATAAGGGAGAATAGCATTAAATCACCATGTTTTTACAAAATAATACATGCTACCTGAATTATTCTTTAACCATCATTGCAGCTAAATGTGTGTCAATAATAAGCAGTATCAATGATTTTTATGCTTCATTAGTTGTTTGTGCAGTGGCAGAAAAAACATAAAAACTCCCTCTCAGCTTATGCATGGCCAAAAGTGTCCACCTCCTGTTTGCTTACAAAATGCTATATACAAACACTATATGATGAAAATATTTGCTCCTTTTTTCAAATTTGACATCAGTCCTGATCATGAAATCCAAAATTTTAATCAATTCCAAAATTAACTGGGTTGTTTTCCCATGTAAATCTCCATGCTCCAGGCATAGGAGGTTGCCACATCACAGGTGAACCAGATTTTAATGCCATACTGTGCAGGCTTGTTGGGAATATATTGTAGATGTCAGTGGTGTGCATGGGGGGGTGGGCAGTGGCCTAATTGTTGGAAAATGCACACTAAAGTGCCCTCTTGGGTGCCAAAATGCTTGCTAAAGTGCCCTCTTGGGAGCCAAAATGCGCGCTGAAGCACCCTCTTGGGAGCCAAAAAGTGCGTTAAAGTGCCCTCTTGATTGGCAAAACACAACAAACTGCCCCCTTGGCTGGTTAAAACATGATAAACTGCCCTCTTGGGTGACAAAATCAGGCACTAAAGTGCCCTCCTCGGAGCCAAAACGCGCGCTACTGTGCCCTCTTCAGTCGCAAGAACTTACTGTATGTGCCTTTTTTTTGCCTTTCGCCCCTGCCTTTCAAAAGGTCTGTGCACGCAACTGGTCGAAGTCCACAATGACCTATGAATGCAACATGCTGCTCGTCAACACTGCGCCTCCCATGCAGGTTTGTGTTGGTGCACAGCAGCTGAATGATCTCCTCTGTAATAAAATGGTCAAAGGAAGACCTCAGGTTGCTGATATGGGCAACTGCATACAGGGTGGGCCCTGGGGTGAAACCAGTGGATACTGGATTGTGGTGCAGGGTCTCTTCAGCAGTGGGAAACCACATTATTTTCCCATGACGAGACATCCACTCACCCGCCAGCCCCTCTGTCTCTGCCATCAGCTGATCGGCCTCCATTGCTGTGTCTGTACCGTCCTCTTCCCCTGAGGAAGAGGAACCAGGCACTGGCTGGAAGTCGTCATCAGTGGTGTTGCTGTCATCCTCTGAGGAAGGTGTCCCATCATCTTCAGGAGAGGACGTGTCCTCATCTTGGGTAGAAGATTTCTCCTCCTCAACCGCAGAGGATTTCTCTCCATCTTTACTCTCTGAGCCAATCACATACTCAAGTGCTTCAGTCAGGGCATATGACCTTCTTGCCATCCTACAGATAAAGAAGGATCTGGGAGCTGATAGGCTCACTTATAGCATTAGTACTGACTGCACCTGCAAAAACTCCAGGACAGATTTATAAACAGTGTCAGACTTTGTTTTTGTTTCCCCAGAAGCCAGAGTTCAAGATGACCTGTGATCCTTTTTTTTGGAGAGCAGCTATTTGAGAATGTAAAGGCTATTGTGTAGTTGTGTGTGGCATTTTTTTATGAAAAGATCAAAGTTACAGGTGTTTTCAACCTGTGCATCACAGCCAGGTTTGCCTTGGAAACTCAAAGCTCAATAACCTGTACCAAGAGTAATTCACCAAAACTTGTATGGTATGATACACTGTAATTTATGTCACTTTATCTTGCTAACACACATTTTTTTTTTCATGCACAAACACACATCATTACCTGACATCCTTAGGATTACACCTATGTCAAAATTGTGTCATTCATTTGCTCCATTGGAGTGCAGGAAGCCATCATACGCCCCTAGTTGAAACTAAGAATATTAACTGATATTGCTCCCTTGCCCAAAAATGGACAAATGACACAATCTGGTAAAAAACAGTAAAAACTAAAATTTTCAAGTGTTGAGTTTAGAATGAAACCCATTTTACCTAAATTATATGATTTTATACTGTAAATCACAAGAAATCAAAAAAATGTGGTTTTAATGGGTTTCAATTGGCCAAAAGTGTCCACGATAGAGCCATAAGGTACAATTGTAGATACACAGTATAATATTGACATATTTAAAGAGCAGGTTTTGAAAATTGAAAGATCAGCCAAAAATCCAGACCCTTGGGAAATATCATTCCATATGCATTAACACAGCTAAAATGATCAACAAAAAGGAAGTGAGGTGGACACAAATGGCCAGCATAGAGTCCAGAGGGTTAATGTTGCGTAAAAGCACAACATGACTCAACAGGACATAACCACACCTCTTCAGTGTGGGAACAAACTTCCCTGTTGAGATCAGAGATCACGTCTCTTGTGAGCAGAGACGAGCAAGCAGACAATCAACTAACAGTAAAGACTTTCAATTTGTCTTTTTCATCTACTTCATTCCTCATCGGACCATGAAGAAACAGACAAACAGCAGAGATTATGAGGAACGTTATTGGGAAGGTCGGCACTTGAAGCTGAGAGATTTGAGAGATGAAGCAAGGGGTTTGAGGAACCAATATCTCTTCAAAGAAAACGTCCCAGAATACCCCCGACCAGAGCTCCATGTGACTCATCTGAAACACGACACAAAGAAAGTTGGATTATGTGGCATCAGGGGTGATAACGGCTTCAAGAGCCCAGATGGAGGCTCTCTGGTGTGGTGGAGTCTGGCTGTGACGCCTGATGACATCACATCAGCTGAGAGGAGGCTCCTGGAGACGACCTACCCCGACCGGACGGAGGAGCAGGTCCAGATGCAGCAGAGCTTCTTGGGGAAGTTTGCCACCTCCCCGTCCTTCTCCGAGCTCTCCAGGCTGGGCTCGTACCGCTTCACCTTCCCCCTGGAGGAGCTGCTGGAGGCCTACAGCCAGCAGGTATCAGATTACACTTAAAGGAGCAGTCCGTAGTTTAGTTGAAGAAATGAGAACAGCTTGTTGAATCAATTAAGGACAAAAGTTTGTATTGTTAGCTCGTTAATATTGTAAATATTAAAACTCGGAGTTTCTTCTCTAAAACTACGTAGTGCTCCTTTAAAGTGAAAAGAATGAGAGTCTGTGTGTTTTCAGGACATTAACAGGGACCTTGATTAGTGTATTTATGAGGACTCTTCCACTAAAACATATTTTATTGTTCCAGTGTTGCTCCGGTGATCAGCCCGTCATGCGGGGCCAGTGCCCCCGTAACTCTGAGTCTGGACCCCCCTGTGGCCCCCTGACAGTGAGTCTGTATCAATAATACAATGACAGGTTTCTTGCAATGATTTTGTTCTGAAGGGAAAGGCAGAAATAAAGTGTCTTAGCAGTTTACTACCCAGTCAAAATTGCTGAAATTGTAAACACTGTTTTATCTGAATGAGGGATTTATCATTTTTTCCGGGTTTTATTTGCCCCCTAACAAAAAAGCCAGCCCCATCCTGGCCCCCTAATAAAATTGGTCTAGAATCGCCACTTGTGTTCAGCTGTTTTACATCCAGGTGTTTCACCTGTGAAGGTCTGTGGACGGAAATATTGATTAAACAATGACATCAGATGGAGTTTTATTTTTTTACATAGTTTTCTAAACATATTGAACTAGTCACATGGTCTACAGCTGAGAGACTCTGAATTCTCTTCCTTGTGTAACCTGGAGGATGTGATTTCTGGTTGGTTCTCTTCAGCTGCCATAGCTGCACTAACGGAGCAGTGATCGCTGACATGAGTCAAAGCTTCAGATCTTTTCTTTGTCTCTGTTTTCTCTCAGGTATGAGTTGGTCAAGAGAATTGATGAAAACCAGATGGAAGCGAGGAAGTTGGAGCTGTCTCGCAAAGAGTTTTATGTTTGGGATCATGTTGCTGTCGCCCTGCATGTGGATGGAGAGGTACTTTTAATCATTCATTTATCATTTATTTCAGCCTGGTTCTCAGTATTTCACTTAAAAGTGATGATTTTGTTTAAAAGTGATGGGGAGGGAATATTTTTTCATTCAAGAAGGTAAAAAAAACTTAATAAGCTTCAACAGAATTATTCTATTTTTGTTCAATTAGATTTATTTCACTGTTTATCTGTGATAATACAAACACAATTCATTGTCCTGTTACAGGATTTTCGGCCCCGTAAACGCCCAGAAATCTCCCTAATTTTCGGCAGTTAACGACAATTTACAGGCTGTGAACGTGGCGTTCGTCTGTGCCAAAAATTGGCGGAAACGAAGCATGACGTCAGCGGAGCTCCCGGAGGTGCGAACGGCTCTAATGCATATGCATATTTGCATATGAATAGCAGCGAAACGACGGCTGGCCAGAGAATGTGTGGGCTGGCTCCTCCTCACTCAGTATTGGATGAAACCACTACTCATTAACAAGCAAAATCACTCGTGATTGGTCACCCTGGGTCATTATAAATGTAAACCCCGGTGAGAATATATATATATATATATATATATATATATATATATATATATTACTTATTCATTCATTTATATTTATGATATCATCAAGGACATGAATGAATTTATTGAGGAATGGAACATTTACCAGGAAGGTGTTGTTTATTCAAAGAAAGAGTTTTATTAGCACAAACACACAACATATACAAAGCATAATCTGCCCACACAACAAACAGGAGGCTCACAAGAGGCCCAAAATCCTACAGCACTGCGAATAGGGCTGGGTATCACCAGGTACCTCGCGATACGATACTATCACAATATTTTGCCCACGATAACGATAATATCACGATACAGCGATTCTGCGATAATCGATATATTGCAAAAACTTTAATCCACGATACATCACGATATCTGTGTCACTGAAGAAATTCAGAATTTATTGACTGCACTGAATCCATTTCACAGGAATTACAAAACATTGTCAATCAATTTCACATGAATGACAGCCAAGTAAACAAAGAGTATATTGCACAGTGACTGTTCTTAACACACATACTGACTACTATCATTATCTATCATTAAATATCTATATGTGTGGGTTTCAGAGCTACTTAAACCATTTTTTAAATTTTATTTGGTTGTATACCTATGTTTGAATAAAGATAAAGCTGTCCTCCGAAGAGGGGTGGTGGGCCAAAAAAAAAATAATAATTTTATTTATTTTTTTTACATTTTTAAATATCGATATTTGGCACCAGTGTATCGATAACGTACCTCAAGACGAAATATCACAATATATCGTAGAATCGATATTTTGGCACACCCCTAACCGCGAAGGGTCTTTTTTTTGCAGACGTCTGTGGTGCGCTGCCCCAGTGTTTCCCACAGGATTTTGTGAGACTGTGGTGGGTGGATGTTGAACCCTGCAGGGGGGTCCGGGGGCACGCTCCCCCGGAAGATTATTTTTTAACATTTTAAAGTTAAATGCATCAATCTGGTGCACTTTGAAAGCAAAATTAAGAGGCTAGATCTAAGAAGAACTGTGTGCTCTTGTACACAATTTAGTCACAAACACATTGGTTGTAAAGATACGAATGGTGAAAACACAAATTCAACTAGAGCATACATCTGAGCCATCAAAGAAATTAAGAAAAAGTGGTTACCTGTGTTGAATTAGTTAATTTTTTAGTTTATTTTTTAATAAATAATTAAACTGTAAGCTAAATTGTAATAAAAAATGAAATGGATTCGGAGGGTACATCATCAATTCATCATTAGTTGCAGCCTTAAGGGGAGACATGGCAGGCAAAAACATTTTGGGCTATTTTGCTTCCATAACATGTCTTCTTTCAGACTAGTGGAGAGAAAACATCCAAAATACACATTTATACAACTCTCCCTACATTCCACTCATGCCAACGATACACAGACAGCTGGGTCACTCACTGCTGCGAGCGCAATTTTTTACTTTCACGTTCGTTTTTGGAGCAGTTTGCATATTGACATTTTGCCGGCTGTAGGACAGAGTCCTGCATGGGTCTTATTTTGCAAACCCCGCACACGGTTGTATCCGCCATACTTAAAACTGCACCGACCCGTTTTCTGACAGTATCACAAATTACATTCTGCACCCAAGCCGACCCGCTATAAATTGATACTGACGCCCGACCCGCACCCAAAGCAAAATTGGACAGACGCAATTTTTAAAAATGAAAGTAAGTAAGTAATGAAAGTGTGTATGAGTGTGCGCGCGCCACGTACAGCAAGGGGAGTGAGAGATGCTTTGCTGAAGCTGCAGCATGAAACACAAGTTACAGATCTTTTATGTTATATGAGAAGTGTAAGAATTTTTTCGGTTCACTCTGAGACTGTGGCGGGACAAATTAGACCATGGCGGGCCGCCACAGTCTAAGTAATTAATGGGAAACACTGGCTGCCCTGTACTTCGGAATCGCCTCTCATGTGACAGCACTGTGGCACAGAGCTCGATGAGCTCCCGGCTGTGAAATGACGGCGGTCGCACAATCCATCCAGACACCCGCCATCTTGTGCCGTCTTCCTCCTCAGACATCAGGTCCATGGCGGCGCACTTCCAAAGGTCCACGTCATCCTCAGCTAGCACTCTGGCTCGCTTCCAGCAGCTGTATAAACAAAAAATAGAAACGATCAGTACTGCGCGATGCACTGCCTGTGGATACAACACATCTATTATTTAATAGAATAATAGTCACATTGACCAAAAACGGATCAAATCTAGCAAATCTTACCCTCTTTGTCCTCGATCGACTCCGAGCTGAACTCCTCACAGCCTCCGCCTGCGATGCAAGATCTGGTTGTTTGTTGTCCTGCGTACTGTCTCGTAATGTCTTACAGGCAGCTGGAAAACAATTAAAGAGAGTGGTATGAATAAAGAAACGTAAGTCACCATAAAATTAAACGAGGGAGAAAATAGTAACAGTTACTTACACACAATGGCATCATTATCGGCATCGTGTAAATCTGGACTTGCAGACATAGCTCCGAGCTAATAGGAGGTCGCGGCCTTGTTATGAAGCGAGGTTAGTCTGTGAAAACAAAATGCTGGCAGCGATAAACCTCCGTGTCCCTCTGCGGCAGCGAAGCGCCGTCCGTCGGCGACATTCTTCGTGGCGACCCGGCAAAGCTCCTCCCGTCCGCGCAGACCGGGCCGCTAGCCTAGCTCCTCCTAGCTAGCTTAGCTCCTGCTAGCTAGCTTAGCCGAACTTGCTTCGTGTCCATTAAAACACAAACACTTCGACTGCAATGGAGAGTCCAACTCACACACTCACAGCACGTCGTCCGACAACAGTTCACAGTCTTTTAGTGATAAAACACGACACTGACGACACACACAGTCCACTGTCAGCTGCTCGACGCCATTAACTCTCCGCTCCTTCTTCCCCGTCACTCACGCTCCGGTCCGGAAGTGTAAAAACTCTTAAAGGTCATGAACTCTCACACGCAATAAGAATTACTTTTCAACTGCTTTTAAAACATTCAGAACCCATGAAATTATAGAAATACTTTTTTTTGTTGTTTTTTTTTTTGTTACATTTTAATATCTTGGTTATCTCAAAATATGTCATGCAAATTTTAACTTCTTAACTTAACAACTGGCGTTTTATCTTTAACTTGTTCCCAGGAGAGAGAGAGAGAAACAAAAGAATAAATAATCTTTTTTACTGTGTATGACATACACAGTAATTAATCTAGCATACTTTCGTTAAATAAATCAATTCAAGCTAAAATATAAGGGTTTATAATTAGGCTATACTGAGCCTCATCTATTTATACCAGAGATTTTCTTAAAATGAAGTTAACACCTTTTAGAAAAAGGTCACCTGGGGTAAAACTCCCCCTGCTACCCTGATTTGCATTCATATAGCTCACAGCATTTTCATTTACATGTTAAAGCCTCCCCTAGAATCAGGGGGAGGGGGGTCCTGGGGGGACAACTGCCAAGCAAGGCCCACGTCAATTTCCGACAATTTACGTCAGTTTTCGGTGTTGCCTGCAAATTGCCGCTTGCAGTCGCAAACCTGAAATTCCACGTCAATCTACAGTGCCGCATACTGACGAAAATCCCACTTTTCATGCAGTGATATGTTTTGTGTTGTATAACGTGTCCGTTGTCTCCGAGCTGAGAGGAGGTGAGAATATGTCGGTTCAGCTCCACTTCCAACGTTACTTTATGCTGTTTTCAAGCTTCATTATTAGAAGGCAGGTCAGCTCAGTTTGTGTGTTATGAACATTAAAACAGCCTCTGCTCCTGGAGCTCTGACGAGTGGACAGACTGCTGAACCAAACTCCATTCCAAAAACAGGCATTTTATCGTCAGAACTTCTGGGATTTTTTATTGTCAGACATGAGAAATGCAACATAACTGCATTCAGACATTTCACCAGGGCGCCCTGGCCCAATTGGGGCCCTAAGCAGAATTTTATTTTAAGGCTTTAGATTAAAGATTAGATTAAAATGCAATTAATGCAAATACGACTACAACTAATAATAATATTCGTAATGATTTGATAATATTTCAATAATTTTATGTACTTATTTTAAAATTTTGTACTTAGGTTCTATATTCCTACGTTGCTCTTGGCTGCTGCAATGATTTAAATTTCTCCATTGTGGGTCAAATAAAGGATTATCTTAATTTATCTTATTATATATATATACACACACACACATTTTACCTCCACAAAAATCGCCCAAAACTTTGATTGATACCATAGATTGATAGGCTATAGATCTGAGCCAACATACGACCACCAACTGGTCAATTAAGCACTCCTTTTTCAACAGAGGTGAAGGTATATGCAGTTAACAAGACATTCTATAAATGATAATCAGGGCTGCTGGAAAATGTAATCTCCAGTCCACATCTGGACAGAATGATCCTCTCTTCTGTCTCATGATTAGCAGCTGGGGTGTTTATGCAAAAAAGTTTTTCTTCTTTATTTCAACAACATACCCACCTTCAAGTGAAGCGCGAGCCTCCTCTTGTTTTGACTTTTTCTTTCTTCTGCTTGCTCCTGATTAATGTCCCCGTTTGGAGGCCATCTCTCCACCTGCATCCAACTGCCTGTCGGCTCATCTGACTGCTGATTGGTCAGATGCTGCTGCTGTCAATCATTGCGGCAACGCGTGCCGTGTCAGATTACTCGTCTCTATTTTTCTCTCCTGCCTCGGGCTAACTCGGTGCTCTACGCGCGCCTCACGGCAGCGATGCACATCCTTTGCGCATTTACATAGAATGCGTCCTTGCGCAAAATGGGGCCCCTCATGGATCCTGGGGCCCTACGCACAGCGCATGTTCTGCGTGTAGGGAGGGGCGGCTCTGCATTTCGCTACTGGTTTTCACCCAAAGGGTGGTGTAGTTGCTCTGGAGACAGCAAAGTGACGCGTGGCTGCTCTCAACAATTAGCCACAGGCATGTTTTCAAAGGCTCATGGGAAATGTAGTCATTAATTTTGAACAACTGTCATCTTGTTGAAATGATGGAGGATGAATATTGCTGTAGTGCAGATGTGGAAATGTATTAATGTTAGAATATGAACAGAAATAGTTTTATTGTCCTGAACTCTACTGTAACAATGTGGTTTCTAGACTCTGTATTACACTGTTATCTAACAATGATAATCTGAGTTAGCATTTAGCACGGCTGTTAACAATCTAGTCCTGCATACTCTCCCTGACCCGAACCTGCAGCTGTTCTGCTCGTCATCTTCTTCTCTGTTTCTCTTTTAGGTGCTGAACTTTGATTCTGCCCGACTGAGACAGAACCTCAAGTACTGCAGCAAAACATATCCTACAATTGTGAAGCCTTGGGAATTTGAGGACTTCCCACAAGCTGAAGAGATAGTGAGGAAACTGTGGCCTGACGACTCGTCACCGCTGGAGAGAGCTGAGCCGCTAAATTAAGTGTCTGTCGTCTGTCAGCATGAAGATAAACAGAAGCTACAACAATAACAACAACTATAATAATGAAATATGAATATTATGATAATTCATCAAGCACTCATTACTCTTCAAATATTTTCAATTGTGATTTTTTAGATTGCTGTAGTTGTGGTTAGTTTGTCTTTTAGCCATAAATATCTTACATGCTATTTCAGTTCTGAGGTCACTTCACTATTAACTTGGCTGTTCCTCCTCCAGAGGTGCTGACGTCACCTCATTAACATCCCAACAGGATAGATTGCATGAGAGTAATTAGCATAACACCTACAGACAGGGAGGATTGCTTTTTCTTTTCTCCTGTTTTGTTATCGGCCTTTTGTTGCTTCTGTTTTTGGACTTTGGGTTCTGTGTCCTTCTTTTATGGCTTAATTTAATAAAGGTAAAGCTTTTTGTTCCTCACCTTTCTGCATGTGTTTCTTCTGTTTGGGTCCTTATTTGTGTGAACATTGTGAATGTTTGTTAAATTGAATTAAAAGTCAAACATTCACTTGTTGTCTTCATGAGCAGATCATAATATGACATATTAAACATGTTGCTGTGATGTGACAGTTGGCTGAAATATTGTAATGTGAGGATTTAGACAACAAACGTCATGATAAACACATCTTAGAACTCATTAGAAAAGCTCCATTTTAATTCAACTCGCTGTACGTAGTAACACCCGGTCAATTTAAGATCATTAATAATTTAAAAAAGAAAATGCTGGTGTTTTGAGAAAGGATAATAATTTGTTTTGAGAATAAGGATTTGATCTTATAGTTACAGATGTTAGAAATATTGATATTGAATCCAGTTTTCCCCAGTTTGATCGGACACAAACTCAAAACTCCTATAAACTACATATTGCAGGATTTAAATTCTCATTGGCTACATGATGTGTCAATCATCCAGAGGTTAGCATGGGGAGGGAACAAGGAGTGGGTCTCCGGTCTTCCCGGTCACTCGTTGTCTGATGCAGGTCATAGGTCGGGCACAGAAGCTCCTGACTGGTCCAATCAGGTGTCAATCAATAGTTCAGAGTTTGGCAGCCATCTTAGGTAACTCTGTGTTGCAGTTGAATGGCACTTTGTGGAGTTTTGGGGCAGATAAAAGCTGTTATTTCAGTGTGACGATGTTTCACCACCATTTGTTCATGAATTACTGTGTTTTGGGCTAAAGCTGCGACTGAAGTGCATCAACTGGACATCTTTGGATTAAGAGAAGACACCTTTTTTGGGGGTATTTTGATTCACTACTGGAAAACCCAGACACTTGATCGGTGAATTAGCTGTCACGGTGCTACTGTGGCAGTCAGGGTTTTTATGTTGTTTTGTGTTTTTTCCCCTATCTGCCTTTTGCCCCTCCCTCCTCCCTCACCTGCTCTTACCTGTGTGCGTCTGCGGGCGTTACAGATGTATTCACCTTTGACGGCAGGCTTGCAGACATACATTAAACATACATATATATTAAAATATATAATAAATATACATATATAATGAATATAAAATAAACAGTAGCTGCAGTAAACAGTGCAAATGGATGTGCAAATAGAGGTAGAAATTATCCATTGTCTATTATCTATTGTCCTCCCTGCCTTTACTGGGAGCTGTTGTACAGTCTGATGGCCACAGGGACAAAAGAGTTTTTGAGTCTGTTGGTGGAGCTGGACTGGGACAACAGTCTGCCACTGAACACACTCATCTGCCTGGTGAAGGTGTTGTGCAGAGGGTCGTGGGTGTTGTCTAGTATGGACAGCAGTTTGTCCAGGGTCCTTCTTTATGCCACTGTCACCAGAGAGTCCAGCTCTGTGCCCACTACTGTTTCAAATGATATATATATAATTATATATATATATATTATATATTCTAGAATAGTGAGTTGGAGTGTGCACTGCCACTCTCATTGCCTTCACTCTGCTGCCCCCTCCTGTAATCAATTGACTCCTGCCACTCCAGCACCTACAGCAATATATTTCTTCACACCCTGACTACCTGCCACAGTCGCTTCATTTGGGTCTAGAGAAAAACCCCAATGTATTAGCAAAACGTCATAAACACTTGTTTCTCATAAACTCCTGAGAATAAATTTTGGCAAAGTTAAAACTTGACTTTTTCTGTTTCTCATTTGCTGAAATGCAGACTCAATCTTTTGTCTCTGGCTCAGCAGCCTTCTCTTCTATGTTTGTGAGCTGATCCAGACTGAATGAGACGATCAGACACCAAACCATGAGGATCAGAAGATACAGGAAACAGTGAAGTGGATGCAGACACAGATGACAGGATCCAGAAAGGAACAAGGAAAACAGTTAGCATGTGACAAGATCCAAAGATCAAACATCATCTGATTATCAAGATATATTCTTTATTAATCCTGATTGATTTAATTTGAATAATCACTATCAATAATTATTAGTTTCTAATAACCACCTCTTCCCTAGCACCAACTCCAACAATGGTGCCCCGTGTGAGGCAGCCTTAAACCATCTTTATTTCAATATTTACGCACAATAATCAAGAAATAACCATTTTAAAGTTTTCAGTGTAGTGTAGTAGTGGTTAGTTAATCTTTCTATATCAGCATTAACTTTATAAATTCTGATTTATTTAATTTGAATAATTACAATCATTGATTAGTTTCTATGACCCACGCCAATACTAATAATGGTGCCCCATGTGAGACAATCTTAAACCATCTTTATTTTAATATTTATGCACAATAATCAAGAATTAATCATTTAAAATCTAGAATTTGTAAATTCTGATTAATTCAATTTTAATAATTACTGTCAATAATTATAAGTTTCTAATAACCACACCTGCTCTCCAACCAATTCCACCTCCCTGCAACGACCTGCAAGTTTAATAGTCCTTGAATATTAACATGACGTGAGCTTCAGTTAGCATTGACCATGAATCTGCTTGAGAGAGAAGTAAAGAGAGGAGGAGTAAAGAAGTTGAATTGGTATTTCTACTTCTAATTTCTATTTCTAACAGTCTGTTTTTACACAACTATCTGAACTTCTACTGGAGGAAACACTGTGTGGACTTTTGACTCCTCTGCTGAGTCATTGTGTGCGTACACATGTGGTCGATGATTCTGATTCTCTAACATGAATCTTTCTAAGTCAAACAAGAAAGATGTGGTTGTTGGCTCTTGGCTGCTGGTGGAGTTTCTGCTTTAGGCAAATACAGATTTAAATCAATTTTATTTGGTTGTATGAAAACAAGTTGCAGGGATGGATGGTAGAATAATGCAAAGTGGAAGTCACAAAAACAACGGCAGTTCATAGATCTTTTTCCCTTGTGTGGTGTCCTGCTCTGGATTAAGTGCACTTATTGTTTTACTTCAGTGGCTCATTCAACAAAAGTGTTCAAATTTGTAAGTATCATACATATCAAGATTTCGACAGTGTGAATGAAATTATGTTCATGGTGCCAGAACCAGGACAAAACATGTTCTCCTCACTCTTCCTAAACCTGACCAGACTGTAAGCTCAGTGATGTCACAACATGAAATTAAAAAATGAACCAAAAGATATGTCAAGTTTTCAAATAACAGAAGTTTGTAGTAACCTACTTTTTAGTATAATATTTAAGTGAACAGTAGTTCTACCGCACATGGACTTCATTTGATGATACAACGACACTTTCGTGATTTTCCAGTCCAGTTTGTTTTTAGCCATTTCTGCACAGGTGATTGAGGTGTGTCAGGAGGAGAGACCTCACCTGAAACTGATCCACATCAGGGCTCCTCCTCCCTATATAACCTGGCTATCAAATCATCTCTTTCTCTCTCTCTCTCTCTCTAATACGCTCTCTCCTTCCCGGCATGCAGGGCTTTTGTTTGGTTATGTTTGGTTAGATTTATTTGCTAAACTGCACTACACTTACAAACACACACACACCAATCAATTTCGGTGGGAGACTCACACAGATAGTTGTTTTGTATTTTGTATGAACCCAGAGCTGACGCTTTCATTATTAAACCTGTTATCATTCCTGAAAATGCATGTATGATTATATAAAAACATCTCTCCCATTAAGCCCAAAGTACATTCAAAGCTGTTGTTGAAGTATGTCTGATATTTTTCCCAAACAGTCAGAAGCTCTGTAAGTGCTTCTGTCATTGATCCATAGGAATCTGAACACACAGAATTATTAATCGTTTCACGTCTGGATCTTTTAAATGCAAAAATCAGCCTGCAGATGAGCTGCAACTGCCACTTTTAGCTGTAAAACACAGTGGCCCTCATTTATCAATCTTGCGTGAAAACAGGTGCAGATCTGAGCGCAGAATTGGTCGTACGACAGGACACACGTGTGATTTATGAAACATTCGTATCTGACCAATCTCAGCGTACGAATGATCAGGTCTTGATAAATGCGGCGGCTGAGTTCGATCGTCATTAACATGTTACGCCCTTAAATATTCCTGGTTCGGAGGCCTCGCCCACTGAGGTCAAACATGGAGAGAAGAAACACTGGCGACAAAATAAACTTTTCCGAGATGGAGATCGGCATCCTGACATCTGAGGTGGAGCAAAACAAAGATGTGCTTTTTGGCAGTCTGAAAAATTGAATTAAAGGAGCTCATAAAAACGCTGTATGGAAGAGAATAATGGAGGCAGTCAACAGCGTTGCCAGAGGAACGGACTCCAGCTGAGGTGACACAGACGCACTCGCGTCAGAGCCAGAGCAGAATGGTAACTAACAACCCCCTTTTGCTTGCATTGTAAAATCTATCAAACTCTGACTGTTCACATTTCTTACAAATACTTAGGCTTACATATGTTACATGGGTGTACATTTTTATTGTATTTTTAAATGTTTCAGAGCCAGGCACCAGCATCATGTCGGCCAGGTCTCCTCCCCAGAGCGCGTGCCCTCTGGCCCCGGTGCTGCGTCCAGACCAAACATCATCACGGCAGAGGTCCTGGACAGACAAACAGAAATATGCAGTTTATTGGCCTCAGTTGTCGGCGGACTTGAGGAAATAAATAACACATTAAAAGTAATTAATGAAACTCTAAAAAAGCCTTAATAAAGTGTTAAAATTAGTAAATGTTGTCCATTTTCTGTGTTTTGTATGTCTTTTGCCAATTCCACCAATACTTCACATTACTGATTATATACTGCAGAGCATTTGCAAGAGTTTAAGGTATACTTTACATTTTAAAGGCGATGAATGAGGTCCTGTCTCCTCCGTATAGCCCCCAGTGGAGGCTGTGCTGCCACGGTTCCATGGGCATTGGCTCATCTGGCTGCGCCGGCACATCAAAGGCACTCACTCCATTCACTAATGCAATGTTGTACAAAACTTGACAGGCCAAAATGATATCGCACACTTTCTCCGGGATGTACAGCAGCGTTCCCCCTGCTGGTCTGAGACAGAGCCACCTGCCCTTCAGCAGCCCGAAGCAGCTCCACTGTGACCCGTGTGCGTGTGTGCGCACTCCTGTGTCTGCGTTCCTGCTCTGTAGCAGGTTTGCCAGCGGGGTTATTAGGTATTCCGTTAATTAGTTGTCACGTTAGGTTATTTAGCCTATCATATTTTATATCACAAAAAAGTGGTAGCCTTTCAGTAAAAACGTGGGCTTTTAAAACAAATAATTTTGTTTTATTCGTTTTAAGAATCTGTTTTGATCTGATCTAAATATGTGACTGCTTATGCTTAATGACAGCTGAGGTTTGTTATTTTCAGACTCAGCCAGATTTTGCTGTGCTGCACCGCAAATCCACGGACTCAAATTTGCGTACACGATCTCAGACCTGACGTGAGATCTGATCGTAGCTCCCGCTCACGTCCAAATTAATAAATGCCGAAGTTTGCGTGGAAATGGTCGTACGCACGTTTTTCTGCCGTACCTTAGTTTGATAAATGAGGGCCAATGAGTCCAGGTCATTATGGTCTTACATGGTCTAAGTTCAAATTAGAAAACAGTATGACTGAAAATGAGGAAATATCCAGGTCCCTGACTCAAAACGCCATTTTGTGGCTTCTAAATGTGACAGGGGCAAAAACTATTCATAGTTCTTTATTTCCTTATTTACACTAACTTTGAGACAGCTTTGTTTCAGATAATTTCCATAGTAGAGGTCAGAGGTTGGCAGCCATCTTTGGGGACAGGTAAAAGAATTTAAAAAAGCATCAACGATCGCAGTTTGTTGCTGTTTTATCACCACTTAATCATGAATATTGTGTTTTGGCTCAGTATTGTACTGAAATGGATAGAAGAGAAGACATCATTGGTGAGTCAACAGAACATCATAATCGCTTGTTTATTGTGGTTTTATCTTGAAGTGGGTTCAATGAATAAAATCACAAGAATTTAATCACGCAAACGAGCTGGACACAAACAGGAACAGGTGCTCAGTGCAATTCTGGTGAAGGATGGATTGTTGTGTCGTCATGTCCTCATTGTGAAATATTTTCGCGTTGGGTTATTCTAAAGAATCAGGATTTGATCTTGTATCTTTCTCCAGAATCACATGAAGCATCTTTAGATATATAACATGTAACATTCAAAATGTCTAAAAACAGCCAGACTTTTGTTCATGTTTCATTCATTTAGATGATCTGATCTGATGCTCTTTGTGTTGGTCGACATCACAAAGTTTCCACAGACATCACAGGTAGACACTGCTTCCTGACTCTCTGATTAATGACTGATAAAGCAGTGTTATTTGGGCGATGCACGCCTCTGGGGTGGGGTTTGTCTTTATTTCCCTAAAGAGATCAGAGATCACTCAAAGACAGACGAGACAGAAGGATTATAATGAATTCTAGTCTTTTTAAATTTTTTGATTATTACTTTTAAATAATTCCTCTTCTGACCATGAAGAGACTTTTCAACAGGAGAGGATATGAGGAACGTGTTTTTGAAAGTTTGCACCTGAAGCTGAAGGATTTGAAAATGAAAGCACAGGGTTTGAAAAGCAAATACCTCTTCAAAGAAAACATCCCTGCATGTCCGCGACCAGAGTTTTATGTGACTCATCTGAAACACGACACAGACAGAGATGGATTATGTGGCATCTGGAGGGATAACGGCTTCAAGAACCCACATGGAGGCTCTCTGGTGTGGTGGAGTCTGGCTGTGAAGCCTGATGACATCACATCAGCTGAGAGGAGGCTCCTGGAGACGACCTACCCCGACCGGACGCAGGAGCAGGTCCAGATGCAGCAGAGCTTCCTGGGGAAGTTTGCCACCTCCCCGGCCTTCTCCGAGCGCTCCAGACTGGGCTCGTACCGCTTCACCTTCCCCCTGGAGGAGGTGCTGGAGGCCTACAGCCAGCAGGTACTGAGGGTCAGATGAACAATACGTTGTGAGCGGTTATTTATTATGCACTCATCGATTTAGAGATTTTTCTTTCAGAAAAGTGGAAAGAAAACACGATCTAATATAAATTGATGTGTTTATTTTAGTTCAGATTTCTGTTCCGGATGTTTTTTTTACCATTTCCTACATTTTTAGTTAGATAACCTCATTGGCATATTTAAACATGAAATATCAGAAAACTTATCATGAACAATAATAATGTAAGTAATCAACTTGTGAAGTTTTATCTAGTAGTTTAAATCTCTACCTAATTCACAATTTTATGTAGCCATTATATATATATACAGTATATATATAAAATGAATATAAAATGAACAGTAGCTGCAGTAAACAGTGCAAATGAAAGTGAAACAGTGCAAATAGAGGTAGAAATTGTCCATTGTCTATTATTGAGTCTGTTGGAGCTGGACTGGGACAACAGTCTGCCACTGAACACACTCCTCTGCCTGGTGACGGTGTTGTGCAGAGGGTGGTGGGTGATGTCTAGTATGGACAGCATCTTGTCATGAATAATAATGTAAGTAATCAACTTGTGAAGTTTTATCTAGTAGTTTGTTATGTCCAAAAATGTTGGAATTTTACATTTTTTTAGATTTTAAATGATAAAATCTCTTCAGCTGCACTTACAAACTGTCCAGTTTTATTCCTCTCTACATTCTGACGGCCTTATCAGAGGACTTTGTTCATCATTCACAGCCTGATTTATACATGTGATTCCTAGAAACACGGAACCATTGATATTTTTCATGGCTGTTGACAATATTATCTGGTTTATGGAGTGATCAGAAGTGATACGACTTCAATACTGCTTGTCAACAACATGAAACAAGAATCTTGAATACATTTGTAGTCACTCCATAGCCCAAACAAACTTAATATCATAATATAGATCGGAATAACACTGGAAAGCGATGTTGGCAACGTGTTTCCTGGTTCAATATAATTATTCAAGACAATAGGGAGTTACTTTTATTTATTTATTTATTTATTTCAACAACGCAGTACAAATACCTCAGACTTTACCTTCCAGCACTGTAGTCTTCTGAGCTTCCAGCAGTTTGTGTGAGTGATTAAAGACAAACGATCAATAAGAACCCAAACTGGTTTTCAGTCTATAACAATGCTGCCACCTGCTGGTCACCGATGGAGCATCAGAGTCATTCTGTGTAATAAAGAGATCCAGTTAACATGTTTAACGTCTGCAGTGGTTCTTTGAGCTTATATTTAAAGGAAAGACATAAAATAATGATTCGATAATAAACACATAATTTGTTTTATTTCTGTGATGACTACAAAGTCATTCAGACTAACACTCAATACTTTATTTAAGTACATATTTATGTTTGTGGTTTGAACAATTTATTTCAAAGCTGTAGTTACTACTTATAATTCAGACTTTTCATATGAAATACTTTATTAATTTAAGAGACATGGAAGAACTTTGTCGGAAGCTTGTTTTTTCTTTTCTTCACTTTCAGGCCTTGTCAGTTGAGCTTTCTGATCAGAGCAGATACAAGAGTTAAAAATAAATGGTGACTACATTACCCACAATGCAACTCTTTCTCTTTCAGCTGGGTGTCAGATTGCAGTGTGTTCTGCTAGTAGCATGTGAGGAGCTGCAGAGTTGTGGTAAGATCACTTCTGTCGGACACACATCAACACGTGTTTCCTTTATAACAAGACGCTGACTCGAGTGACATCACATGAGGACATTAATCAGTTTGGCACATTTCTCCAACAACAGTCTGCTGGTATTTATTTCCCAAAATATAAAAGTTGTGGTGTCTGATGCCGTCTGCAATCTGTTGTTTCAAGATTTCATTTGAAGCGACCTTTTGCTTTTTCCTTTTAACCCTTAAAACCCCAAGGTGCCCCAATTGGAAGACTTTAAAGGTACAATATGTAAGAAATCTAAAGCAACTGGCCGTAAAATCAACATAATATGTCAAAGAGACTCAGCCATAATGTTCATATGAAATACTGAACTCACCAACAACAACAGTACAGCCAAAATGTTCGCATTAAAAATAATCTTTTGCAGACCGCAAATCATGTTGATGTTTTGAAATCATGTTTTGGCATGTGGCGCCACCCACCGCAGTCTACAAATCATTGCAGTCAGTAGAGTCTCAGCTGCCAAGCAACCACAGGTTGTCAGGTACAACTGAGCTACAAGGGCGGAGGCAACGAAATCTAAAAGTCCTCGTTATGAATCACATAAAACGCCAAGATAAAATTCGAGGCAAAGCGAGGGTCTATATAGGAGGTGCATTTGAACGGTGGACACAGTTGAAAGCTGAGAGGAATTTGAAAACGGATGCATGATTGGCTGTTTTGCCGTGAAAAGTTTGTTTTATTGGTAAATCCACATTGGTTCCTGGAAGCCCCATGTGTTGTGTTAGATTCAAAACAATCTGGTCATCTCCAACGGGCTTTAGGACCCGGGGGGAAGCATGACAAGCGCTGCACAGCCTGCACGTCGTACGGACTGGGACTCTACGGATTGAAATTTAGAGCTTTGGCAGCAATATTTCTAAGGGATACACACCCTGAAAGTGCTTTTGTTTTAGGCAAGACTAAAAGTTATTGAATTTTTGCTGTGTGCCATCTTCATTTACTATTCACCAGTAACACATATACTGATAATTACACATCTCAACAAATCCTCAAAGTGTTCCCTTTCCCATGACACCAAAAGTATTCAATAAACCTTGTGGTTGCAGAGATGTACTCATTTTATTATGGATATGCAATTTTCAAGCAAGGGCCTAGAAAATTGGCTCTGGGCTTAAAATTAAGATATTTATTCAGTTTTTTAATTCCATTGCGTGCTTCTGTCTGTAGAAACCTCCACTGTGCTGGAAGAAGGTTGTCGTCACACAGAGGGCAAGTAGGGCACAATTGTGGTCTGGGACGAAGTTGGTTCTGCTGGACAGAGTGCTGTCCTGTAGCAGGCGTTTCTTCACCATCTTATAGTTTCTTGGGTTACGGTTATAACCTACACACAGATCAATACTTTCTGTTGGACTCTCACCACTCACTGGAGCACCAGCTGGGGGTCACCAGAACCCTAAACCATCAGGCTGAGACTGTGTCCACAAAGACAGAGAGGAAGGAGAAGGAAGAGAAACACATCAAGGGAGCACTTAAAACCTGTGGCTACCCAAACCGGACCTTTGTCAAAACCTCTTACAGATCCATAGCAGACAGAGAGAAGGAGACGAGAAAATCGTCATCGTCATTCATGCCCAGAGAAGACGGATGGTTTGAGAGGACTAAAAGAATCCATCTATGTCAAACTGGAACAGTCGTCATTGAACAGAGGAGGTGGACTAAGACATCACTTATAAACCACCTACAATCCTGTACTGAGTTCCCTCAGACAGCTTAACAACCATTCACACCTGGACTCACCTAGCAATGCACATGAAAGCCGGCTGGGTCAACGACCCACAAGTGTCCTTAACAACTCTGTTAGGACACTCCCACACTGTTTAATGACACTCCCACACTGAGGACAATCTCACACATTGTTTAAAAGCCTGCATCTCCTCCAGTTACTGAGAACTGAAGAAGCCTCTTGGATGAGAAATGAAACGAGGTCAAGAAACTGTATCGGGTCCAGTTGATTACGATACAGCACCTAGAATTACCATGACGTGGATGACTGAGAACCTTCATCAACACCAAGCTGTTATAGTTATTGTGGTTCTAAGTTTTAAGTTAATTATTGATCAGAGATACAAACTGACAGTTTAGTACCTTTTATGAGTCTGAATTATTGACTTGGCTATATTTTCCCTTCTTCAAGGGTGGTGCTCGCGAGGCAATCTCATGTAAATTAGATCCTATTATTTATCATAATATATGATATATGATGAAATATCATATAATTAATAATTATTCATGATAATCACTCATCATAATTGATTGCCAAATTTAATCCAACTTCCCTGTTAATGTTAAGCACAACATGACTCAACAGGACAGTACCACACCTGTTCAGTGTGGGAACATACTTTCCTCTTGAGGTCAGAGATCACTTCTCTTGTGAGCAGAGACGAGCGAGCAGACAATCAAGTAACAGTAAAGACTTTCAATTTTTCTTTTTCATCTACTTCATTCCCCATCGGACCATGAAGACACGGACCAACAGCAGAGGATATATGGAACGTTATTGGGAAGGTCGGCACTTGAAGCTGACAGATTTGAAAGAGGAAGCAAAGGATTTGGAGAACCAATATCTCATCAAAGAAAACATCCCATTATACCCCCGACCAGAGTTCCATGTGACTCATCTGAAACACAACACAAAGCAAGTTGGATTAAATGGCATCAGGAGGGAAAGTGGCTTTGAGAGCCCACATGGAGACTCTCTGGTGTGGTGGAGTCTGGCTGTGAGGCCTGATGACATCACATCAGCTGAGAGGAGGCTCCTGGAGACGACCTACCCCGACCGGACGGAGGAGCAGGTCCAGACTCAGCAGAGCTTCCTGGGGAAGTTTGCCACGTCCCCGGCCTTCTCCGAGCTCTCCAGGCTGGGCTCGTACCGCTTCACCTTCCCCCTGGAGGAGCTGCTGGAGGCCTACAGCCAGCAGGTACTGAGGGTTGGATGAGCGATACGTTGTGGGCGGTTAAGAGGAGAGCTGACAGGTTGAAAACACCCAGTTCATTGTGCACTCGTCAATTTTGAGATTTTTCTTTCAGATTAGTGGAAAGTAAACATGATCAAATATAAATTGATGTGTTTATTTTGGTTCAAATTTCTGTTCCGGATGTTTTTTTATATTTCCTACATTTTTAGTTAGAGAGACCTCATTTGCATATTTATACATCAAATATCAGCAAACTTGTAATAAAATATAATTTTCAGATAACTTAAAGGAGCCGTCCCTGAGTTTCTTCTGTAAAACTACGTAGTGTTCCTTTAAAGTGAAAGAAGGAGAGTCAGTGTTGTCTCTGTGTTTTCGGGACATTAACAGGGACCTTGATGAATGTATTTGTGAGGACTCTTCCACTAAAACTTGTTTTATTGTTCCAGTGTTGCTCGGGTGCTCAGCCCGTCATGCGGGTGTACGAGACCGTCCTGCACAAACAGGAAGTGATGAATGTTATACTGATCCACAGCCCAGCCAATCAGGAGCTGTTCTCAGACCGTTCTCTGCTGACTGACGACCCAAACTCTGGCTGTGTCCCAATTCAGGGTCTACACACTTCGAGTGCGCATTTGAAGTGCGATTACGTCACTATGCCGCGGCGAAGGGTGTCCCAATTCAAAGTGTTCTCATGATGCACCCAACAAATGCGCACAATCCTTTTACCTGCTTTTGGAGTGTGCACCGCTACTACACTTTACTCCTTTGAACATCCACCTCCAGATATGTTAAACTTAAAGGTAAAATATGTTGGTAATGCTCAGCTTGATGCCTTTGGAAGTAAAACCTTAAAAGCTTCACTTTCAAACATTAGACGTTCAGAGGTTGACTTGTATTTTATATCTAATTGTGACTGTGGAGAGGTTAGAGACTTGTTTTACATAAATGGACAAGAATGGACCAAGATGAGATTCAGATCAGGCTGTGATCCCTGCTTAATTTCCGGACTGTAACACTGTAAAATCTAGTTGAACGTCTGAATGAAGAGCTAAGTTTATGATTATCCTTATGATCAGAGGTGGGAGTAAGTCACATAAATGCAAGTCATAAGCAAGTCACAAGTCTTAACCTTCAAGTCTCAAGCAAGCCCAAAGTTACTATTGATGAAAGTCAAGCAAGTCAAGTGGAGTCATGGCTAAGGTCAAACAAGTCACAAGAAGTCCGTATGAATGTATTCTTCATATCTGTTGACACAGTAAACAGAAGAGGGTGGTTAGTAAATAATGTGATGTATGTGCATAGTAATTTTAGAATTGTTTTTCAAATCCATAAATACAAGAATAAGATTAGATTAATATCAACCCTGGGACTGCAGCATACTGCTCATCCTGACAGCTGAGAATGTTACTCTCAGGTATTGTTCCCCTCCCCCGCTAGAAAAGGAGGCTGAAAATCACAAGACATGTCTGTTCTGTCCTGAAATGTGTGTTTCTCTTCTATAAAACACACTCTACATCTCAGAGGCGGAGGGAGAAGCAGGTCCGTTGCGGACGTGAACGAAAAAACAAGTGCGTCAAACCGAATGTGTGCCAGTACGGTGTCGTGTTGGGTTGTGAGCGCGTAAATGCACGCCTTCATTTGAAATAATGTCTGTGCGCACTGAAGACGCTATATCTGAAACACACACACGCTTTAACCAAGGCGGCGGCCAAAATCACCCAGACATGAAAAAATCTTTGAATCCAAATGTGATGATTTTCAGAGCTTCCCTCATGCTGCCTCTCCTCCCCTGATCCTGTCGGCCACAGTGCCACTCTGGCACGCAGTGCGTCATACAGTGGCAGAGGGCAAAGTATCAAAAACGAAACTAACGTCTCAATATGCGCCAAAAAAAGAAATAAAGAAAAGCCAAGACTTTCGAGTCATCTGTGTCAAGTCTAAGTCAAGTCTCAAGTTATTAATGCCAAGTAAAAGTCAAGTCAAGTTTTTCATCGGTGTTAGTCAAGTAAGTCTCAAGTCCTCAAATTTGTGACTCGAGTCCGACTCGAGTCAAGTCATGTGACTCGAGTCATCCACCTCATCAATCATCCGGAGGCTGGTGTTTAAGTGACTCCGGAAAGAAGAGCGAGTGGGTCACGTGTCTACAGGATAACTCTTTGGCTTGAACCAGTTACCACAACATCACCAGACTCCATTAACAAATCATGCGATTTTAAGAGTTGTTGAATTATAACAAACTTTCTAACGTAGTGAAACTGTGTCTGTGACAGATTGTAACTCATTGTGTCCTTGTTGTAAATTCAGCATTAAATCTTTCAGCTGAAGTTGTTTGTCTCCTTGTAAAAAGTGTCAGTTTGTGGCAGCATGTCTGTACCAGCCTGTCTGCTTCTGTGTCTAAAGTGCTAAAGTCTTACCTGCCAACATTGATCAGCTGTTTGAACACACTATTTACACTGATTTCACCATTTACACTCCATTTATGAAAGAAGAAACATGTTATTGATCTAAACATGTCACATGTTACAAAGACACTAAACAGTAACAATATAGGCTCCTTCTTTGTCCCCGTGGAGAAAGTCCCCAGACTCCCTTAACAAATGTGTCAGTTTAGTGAGTTGTTGAGTTGGAGACACTTTATAAACTCTGTGAAACTCTGTCTCTGACTCATTCTGCATTATTTGGACCTTCTTGTTAATTCAGCAAATGATCTACATGAACTTCTTTCTGTCTTTCAGTAGAAACATGGAGTCTGAATAATGGCTTGTTTTAGATTTTTGGGTGAACTGTTCCTTCAACATGTAAACAGTATTTTACTCCAGTTTGGTCATTTAATCCCAAATTATGAATCATGTATTTGTCGCCGTAGCAACAGTCACACAGCTGTCAGATAAATGTGGAGGAGTAAAAGTATAAAGTTGTAAAAAATAGAAACACAGTACAAGTACCTCAAACTTTACTTACCATCACTTTTGTCGTGTGTGATTGATAAAAGATGAACCGATGAAATGATCAATAAAGATCCAAACTGAGTTTGTGCTGCAGACTGAACATGTCTGCAGTCAGAAGTCAGTCACGTAACAATGCTGCCACCTGCTGGTCCTCACTGGAGCTTCACGCTGCAGTAATGGAAGAAGTATTTAGATCCTTTACTGCAGTGAAAGTACTAATACTACACTTTAGAAATACTCTGTTGCAAGTACCAGTCCTGCCTTGAAAATGGTACTGGTAAAAGTATTTACAGTGGGATTAAAAGTATTTTAAAAGTATTCAAACTAAATGTGCTCTATCCCCCATGATTAAATGAACCTAACATATAATTATTTCAAAATAAACTTTAAAGAGCTGCCTTCATGTAGCATTTATTACAGAGGAGGATGAGGGCCAATGTTAATAACAGTAGTTTATTGTTATAAATACAGTTGGTTGTACAAGTAACAGTTCATAAAGTATATTAGTGTATTTCACCGTGGACAAAAACAAGTGTACCCTGCCGTGTAGTTCTACAGTGACTTTACAGTTGTATGACATACATCAGCTACTGGATGTGTTGCTGTAAATTTGAAAATGCACTTTAGAGCCCTTCTTATCTCTCCCCACCACATGGTGTCTCACACAGAGCAGCGCCTCTTCAGCAGTTAATGTTTAATTCCCTGTTGAGATCAGAGATCACTTCTCTTGTGACCACAAATGAGCGAGCAGATAATGAAGCAGTAAAGGACCATGGAGACAGGCAGAGCCTATGGAGCCAGAACGGTGACTTTAAAATTTGGCTTCCAAAAAAAAAATTGGCATTGAAAAACAAAACCACTGAATGGTCCCTCCCTCAGGCCCCTCTCGATGCCAAAACAGTGACATAAAGTTGAAACTGAAAATCAGTGACATTGAAAAAAAACTGACATTGTAAAAAAAAAAAACCTGTCACTGAAAAAAAGTGACATGAAGAAAAAATCTAAAGATTGTCATTGAAAAATACAAAAAAATCCCAATAAAATAAAATGAAAAGATTTTCAGATTTGAATTATTTTAATTGGTTTCTTTTCTCAGTGCCAATACTTGTTTCAATGCCAATACAATGGTTTCTGTGCAAATGTTTCAATGACAATGTTTCCTTTTTCAGTACTGGTTTTGTTTTCAATGCCAATTATTATTTTTTTGGATGCCAAATTTTAAAGTCACCGTTCTGGCTCCATAAGGGCCCTGGGCATAGGCAGTATAGGCAAATGCTAGGGGCGCCGTCATCCGCGGGGGGCGCCGAAAACTGGGGGAGAAAAAAAATATAATAATAAAAATGTTGAACATGTATATATATATCATCAGTGCCATTGCTTCCAATATTTCAAAATATTATATAAGCCCACAGCAATATAACGTCATTGCAAGGACTATTATTTAACAGAAAGGCCTTTTTTTCTGGTTCCCAGTTCTCTGTACTGTACCTGTCCTCTGTGAGGGGGGCGGGTCAAGAGGCGACCGAGGCCAATCTGACCTGACCGATACCCCAAGACCCAGAGAGAGATTTACTGATACTGTAGCGGAACCACAAGGTCCAAAAGACTTAAGACATCCGGCAACTAGTGAAGGAAAAGAAGGAAAGAAGAGGAAGGAAAATATGAAGAAGATACAGGTACAGTAACATCAATGTGATGAAGTGAATGAAATTAATAGTTTAATGATCGTTGTTGGAGCAGAGTGTTAGCTTGTTAGCTTACTTTGGACGATAGCAGCATTGTTTAATAATCAGTAAGCTGAGTCGACGTGTGTTAATGTTACTCCACCTTAAATTCATCAGGGAAGTTTGGAAAGTTTACGTTAGACCTGTTCAGGTGTTATTACAGGTGTCTTTCCTGCTTGTATGTCAGTTAACTGCTGTTAGTTTTCCATCCTCTTTGGTTTATTGTGTCACAGTTTATGTTTGTTAAAGTAACGTCAGTGTTAAAGTGCAGTTAAAGTGTATTATTAGCCATTTTTAGACAGAGCACCAAGCCGCCAATTTGCCCGTCCTTTTGGCAGCTCGGTTCGCAGTTTTAGACAGAGGGCGGCAAATTGGAGGTCTGTTGTGGTAGCCGATTTTCCTCCTCGGAGGGTACACTTATTTCCGCCTCGACTGCTATCTAAAAACGAGGCGGAAATGTGCCGGCCTCTGCGTGAGGTGGGCGGAGGTGTGGATGACCTGCACTGTTGTGCGACCCACAGCCTGGGAGTTTTAAAACCAGGAAACAGCTGATCACAGCAGTCAGTCCATCACTTCATCCGCGGACATTAAGATGAACAACTGGACAGCCGCTGAGATCCAGGAGATGTTAGCGTCTCCTGGATCTCTGTAGCTGTTTGGTTCTGTTAGCTTGTTGTTGTAGCGACAATTTAAGAACGGTCGCTACTTTCACATTAAAATCCCCGCTAAGAACCCAGTTCTAAACTCCAATGGGGTGCAATGTAAAGCTCTTATTTTGAAGACATGTGACCGTTCACAGCCCAACTTCGAGCTTCACGTCACGTCACATGTTTACGCCTACCTCAGAGGCGGCTTATTGGAAAAGGAGGAATATTACGCCTCGGTTTTAGAAAGACAGGCCGGCACATTACCGACCTTACCTTGGAGCAAATGTGCCGCCTTTTCTATCCAAAAAGGGCTACTGTTAATACACCTTAGCTTTCCCATATCTTTCATAGGCAAAATGGATACACTGCACTTCTACTCTGGTTAGACTGAATTGCTTTTCAATGACAAAAAAGTTGAATGAATCTCATCACATTTAGTCTAAATGAGTCTTATGTATGGCATGCACCAATCTGTTTTTTTTTTAATTAAAATGTAACATGCAGTGGTCACATATTCTTCTCTTCTCTCTTCAGATGCACTTTTAAAATATTTCCCCATCACAGTGACACAGCATCAGGACTAAAGGCACCAACAGACCTGCTGACTGGACATCTCTTCTAACTGACACAGTGAGATTAGAGTTAGTTCATAGAGGACCAGTTCAAATAAAAAAGCAGTTACACATTTCCCCAAAACAAAGATGGGAGAGTGTCAACATAACTTTTGTGACAGAGTCTTATTCAGTACTGAAAAACATCAAAGAAGCTGGCTGATGTACTCAAACAGAAATGATAGCTCGCACTGCTTCTGCTGCTAAATGTTTTCTCCAAAAGAATACAGACTTAATAAGGAAGGACTAAAGGACCGGAACAATGCAAGCCACTTGCTGAAGGTTCATGAGGATAGCCGGGAGCACAAAACCCACATGGCAACATGGAAGGAGTTGGAGGTCGTTTTGCAAAGCAGCTGACAATAGATAAGCAAGAGAAGGCACTCTAAAGCTGAGTGATAATATGTTTGCACAGTATTTTATTTATATTGTATTTTCATCACTTGTTTCTTTTCTCAGTTTTTATTTGGTGTGATATTTTTTTCTTAAAGAAATAAAATCTTGAATATTTACATGCAGTTTCTGTGTGAGTGTATGAACATTGATTGTGAAATTGACTGCGATGCAAGGAGGCGCCAGCTAAGATTTTGCCTAGGGCACCAAATTACTCAGGGCCGGGACTGGAGACAGGGACAAACAGCAGAGGACATAAGGAACAATGTTGGGAAGGTCGGCGCTTGAAGCTGACAGATTTGAAAGAGGAAGCAAAGGATTTGGAGAACCGATATCTCCTCAAAGTAAACATCCCATTATACCCCCGACCAGAGCTCCATGTGACTCACCTGAAACACGACAAAGACAGAGATGGATAATGTGGCATCTGGAGGGATAACGGCTTCAAGAGCCCACATGGAGGCTCTCTGGTGTGGTGGAGTCTGGCTATGACGCCTGATGACATCACATCAGCTGAGAGGAGGCTCCTGGAGACGACCTACCCCGACCGGACGCAGGAGCAGGTCCAGATGCAGCAGAGCTTCCTGGGGAAGTTTGCCACCTCCCCGGCCTTCTCTGAGCTCTCCAGGCTGGGCTCGTACCGCTTCACCTTCCCCCTGGAGGAGGTGCTGGAGGCCTACAGCCAGCAGGTAGCAGATTACTGAAAGGAGCAGTCCGTAGTTTAGTTGAAGAAATGAGAACAGCTTGTTGATTCACTTATGGACAAAAGCTTGTATTGTTACCTCATTCACGTTGTAAATATCAGAACTCTCAGTTTCTTTTCTAAAACTACGTAGTGCTTCTTTAAAGAGAAAGAAGGAGAGTCGATGTTGTCTGTCGTTGTTGTCGGGACATTAACAGGAACCTTGATGAATGTATTTGTGATACATTTCTTTTATTGTTACAGTGTTGCTCCGGCGCTCAGCCCGTCATGCGGGTGTACGAGACCGTCCTGTACAAACAGGAAGTGATGTATGTTATACTGGTCCACAGCCCAGCCAATCAGGAGCAGTTGTCAGATCGTCCTCTGCTGACTGACGACCCAAACTCTGTCTGCTCCTACAAAGATGGCCGCTTCATCTGGAGGCCTGAGGCCATGTGTGAGACACACAGGTGAGAAACACTGTTCTTAAGTACTGAAGTACTTGAACTTTACTTGGGTCTAACATTTTGTCCAACTTTATACTTTCATACTTTTTTTTGACACAAACATTGATCATTTACTCCACTACATCTGTTTAACAGCTTTAGTTACTCGTTACCTTTAAGATTACAATATCTTATTCTTTAATGGGTTCGGAAAATTCTACTTTTTAAGATAAGTCAACTTTAAAATTATCCTGGATTAGCTGAGAAATACAGTCACACAGCTGAAGCAGTAAGAAGTTGACTTGTTACAGGACGTCTCTCAGATCTTTGGGTTCAGTGTTCAGATGTTTAACATCCAGGTGTTACACCTGTGAAGGTCTGTGGACAGAAATACTGAATAAACAATGACATCAGAGTTTTTTTATTTTTTAGCATCATTTTCTGAACATATTAAACTAGTCACATGGTCTACAGCTGAGAGACTCTGAATTCTCTTCCTTGTGTAACCTGGAGGATGTGATTTCTGGTCGGCTCTCTTCAGCTGCCATAGCTGCAGTAACGGAGCAGTGATCGTTGACATGAGTCAGAGCTTCAGATCTTTTCTTTGTCTCTGTTTTCTCTCAGGTATGAGTTGGTCAAGAGACCTGATGAAAACCAGATGGAAGTGAGGAAGGTGGAGCCATCTCGCAAAGAGTTTTATGTTTGGGATCATGTTGCTGTCGCCCTGCATGTGGACAGACAGGTACCTTTATTTATTTATTATTTATTTCTGTCTAGTTCTCAGTATTTCACTTAAAAGTGACGATTTTATTTAAAAGTGATGGGGAGGGAATATTTTTTCATTCAAGAAGGTAAAAAACTAAATAATCTTCAACAGAATTATTAACTTTTTGTTTGTTTTGATTTATTTCACTGGTTATCTGTGATAATACAAATACAATTCATTGTCATATGTTTTGTGTTGTATAACACGTCCGTTGTCTCCGAGCTGAGAGGAGGTGAGAACATGTCGGTTCAGCTCCACTTCCAACGTTACTTTATGCTGTTTACAAGCTTCATTATTAGAAGGCAGGTCAGCTCAGTTTGTGTGTTATGAACATTAAAACAGCCTCTGCTCCTGGAGCTCTGACGAGTGGACAGACTGCTGAACCAAACTCCTTCATCACTGCTCGTCATCATCTTCTCTGTTTCTGTTTTAGGTGCTGAAGTTTGATTCTGCCCAACTGAGACAGAACCTCAAGTACTGTCGCGGAGCATATCCTCTAATCGTGAAGCCTTGGGAATTTCAGGACTTCTCAGACGCTGAAGAGACAGTCAGGGAACTGTGGCCTGACGACTCGTCACCACTGGAGAGAGCTGAGCCGCTAAATTAAGTATCTGTCGTCTGTCAGTATGAAGACGCACAGAATCTGCAACAATAACAACAATTATAATAATGAAATCTTCAGAATCAGAATACTTTATTAATCCCAGAGGGGAATTTGTTTAAAATATGAACATGAGAAATACTAACAGCTGTAAAACAAGTATAGTCTAAATATGACCAGTAAAAATAATAATGACAATAATTATAATAATTAATCCAGAACTCATTACTCACCAAATATATTCAGTTGTGGTTTGTAGTTTGCTGTAGTTGTGGTTAGTTTGTCTTTTAGCCATAAATATCTTACATGCTATTTCAGTTCTGAGGTCACTTCACTATTAACTTGGCTGTTCCTCCTCCAGAGGTGCTGAAGTCACCTCATTAACATCCTAACAGGACAGATTGCATGAGTGTAATTAGCATAACACCTACAGACAGGGAGGATCGCTTTTTCTTTTCTCCTGTTTTGTTATCGGCCTTTTGTTGCTTCTGTTTTTAGACTTTGGATTCTGTGTGCTTGTTTTCTGGCTTTATTTAATAAAGATAAAGCTTTTTGTTCCTCACCTTCCTGCAGGTGTTTCTTCTGTTTGGGTCCTTATTTATGGAAACATTGTGAATGTTTGTTAAATTGAATCAAAAAGTCAAACATTCACTGGTTGACTATACATGTTGTGATGTGACAGTTGGCTGAAATGTTTTAATGTGAGGATTTACACATTGAACATTATAATAAACATATCTTAGAGCTCATTAGAAAAGCTCCATTTTGATCTAATTCACTATATGTAGTAACACTCGGTCAATTAAATAAGGGATAATGTATAGAACGGCAGTCATTATCAGGAAAATTAGTCCTGACAGAACGAACCGGTTGCGTCGGGGGAAAGCTGCTTTCCTCTCTTTTCTTTTCTTGACCTTTGACAACAACTCAGCCTTTTGCCAAGATTCAAAATCACCGTGTTTACCAAAAACATTGAAGTTAATGTGAAATGCATCCATACAGTAGTTCTTTCCGATATGAATTAGACTACAGATTAGATGAAGTCGCTTAGCAACCGAAGACGCTGGGGTGATAAGTGACCGGACTACTTGTAGAGCAAAGATTCAAGAGCGTGGAGTGAGACGAAATACGTGAATCAGAGGCAAGAGGCCACTTTCCTTAACGACGGTCAAATATGCTTAGCATTAGCATAATAATTGCCCGCCGAATGTTGGGAAGGTCCATTGAAGTGAATGGAACATTCTACAGCATTAAGAAGAGCCGTGTAATAATGATAATTGATAATTCACTCTGCTGCCCTTCAGCACCTAGTGACCTCACCTCAGGCCAATCTGATTATCATGACCTTTGTGATACATTTAGTAAAGATTGTGCACTCACACGACATCCTCATCGATCTTTTCTCTCAGCCTGGCAGCCTGGTCTTCTCATCCAAAACTCCTTATTAAGTACCCTGTTGCAAAAACAAAATCCTCCACACTCTGAATACCTGCCACAGTCTCTTCATTAGATCTAGAGAAAAATCCCACTGTAACATTAGCAAAATGTCACAAACACTTGTTCCTAATAAAACTGCTCAGATTTTCTGAAATATTCACCAGCTCATAACTTCTGTGTCCTCACTGGAAGATTCACTCTACAGACGCTCAAATATTCAAACTTTTATCTCTCTCTCTCCTCGATCAGTAGCGCAGTAGCGCTCTCTGATATGATCAACACACTCTTACAACCAGCTCCACACACAATGCACGACTAACAACACGCTCCACACAGAGATAGAAATGATAAGAGTTTTAAAGATGCTTTCAGTTTCAGTTTAATTCAGTGACCTTTATTGGCAGGATATGATGTAAGTGTGTATATATACCCATGACCAAAACTGCACAAAGTCAAAAACAAATAAATCAATGAATGACTCAATTAATAAATTACTATAATTACATGCCCCAGATGTTCAGTATTGGCTGATATGGGGCGTTTCCAAATCTAGTTTGCTGAAATCACATCAAGTGAAAAATCAACTGAAAACCTGAAACAAGTTATCAGAAACTTTTGTCAAAGACACAAGTTAACAGGAACTTCTTCTCAAACACATTTTGTTTCTTCTGGGGGAAGATGCCTGTAAGATCCTGGGTCCAGAAGAGCAAACTGTAAAATCTGACAGTGGCATGACAGCTCATATTTATCTTAATACAACTCACAACGTGGCATGATGTCACATAAATAACATCAAGGTGAGCCTTAAGGAATGTGTGTGGAACAGTGTCTTACAAGGTGTTACACAAACAGAGAAGGGCAGAAAGTTTGATTCCACTGTGTGAGTTGTTTCTTCTGGTTAGTGTTGGAAGAGTTGAGCTGCTGTTGGAGGTTTTGGTTCTTGTCTTTCTCCGGCCTGCAGTGTAACAAAGAACCTATCAAAGACAGGAGGGTCATTACATCACTGGATCTTGCTTTGTGACAATTGTTTTGAAGTCTAATCACTGATGTTTCCCCTCAAATGATTGACAGGGCTGATAATATCATGACCAAACAGGGCCGATCCGACCAAATATCACTGATGAGACAGCAGTTACATTGTGAACTCGAGTGTTTGAACCTGCTCTCTGAAGAGTGTTCTTTCATTTCCTTCATCAGAATCATAGATGTAGATATGTTGGGTGTTTCTCCATCATCTCCCATAGACTTCAATACCAACTGGCCTCAAAGAGAGATTCAGTGATGTAATGACCCTTCCTTCTTGTTTAGGTTCCTTCCAGTGAAACAGGAAGTGTTTCTCTGTCTGACAGTCTGATGGGCTCTCGTCTCACTAATTTACATTAAGAGTGATTAAGAACATTAAGATCTACAACTCAGTCTGATCTGCTCCTTTTTCCGTCTGAAGCTGGCAGTCTGATTCAGCTGCAGACAGCTTTACCTGCACTTTTCTTTTTCTTTGTAATCACACAAATAAAGATTATGTTGCTGTGGTTCAGGGGTGGAGCCAGCATCTTGTGATTGAAGGTCATTGGTTTGATTCCCCTAGTCTGCAAGTGGAAGTGTCCTTGGGTAACTGAACCCCAAACTGCTCCTGATGTGCTGGTCGGCACTTTGCATGGCAGCCACCACCATCAGTGTATGAATGTATGAATTACTGTAAGTCACTTTGGACTAAAGCATCTGATAAGTGCCCTAAAATGTAAATGTAAAAATGTAATGCCTCCACATTTACAGATGAATAAAAGCCTCTCGTTCAGTCGATCACTCTGTTCTCTTACTGAGATGAACTTGGCTTCTCTGTTTTAACTGCTTGACAACTCATCAGAGAGACCTTAGTGTGTGAAGGGAGCAGCAGCCACACCTGATGTGGACAGGTGAGAAAATAGATTTGAGCTGTTCAACATGACCGTCACACCATCGCTGATCTGGTTCTGGTTTAACTGGTCTGACTTTTATGTGACCACATGATCTATTTTTTGGTATGAAAAGAAAACACTCACACACAGCTGCATGTTGGTCTTTTTGAATAGTGTGATTTGAGTCCAGCTATATTTGCTTATGTAAAACACAGTTTTAAATATCGTGCAGTGAACGCCTCTCCATTGTAGTTAATAGACCTCCCTGTTGAGATCAGAGATCACTTCTGTTGTGAGCAGAGACGAGCGAGCAGACAATCAACTAACAGTAGAGACTTTCAATTTGTCTTTTTCATCTACTTCATTCCTCATCGGACCATGAAGACACGGAGAAACAGCAGAGATTATAAGGAACGTTATTGGGAAGGTCGGCACTTGAAGCTGACAGATTTGAAAGAGGAAGCAAGGGGTTTGAGGAACCAATATCTCTTCAAAGAAAACATCCCGTTATACCCCCGACCAGAGTTTCATGTGACTCATCTGAAACACGACACAAACAGAGATGGATTATGTGGCATCAGGGAGAAAAAATACTTTGAGGGACCACATGAAGATTCTTTTGTGTGGTGGAGTCTGGCTGTGACACCTGATGACATCACATCAGCTGAAAGGAGGCTCCTGGAGACGACCTACCCCGACTGGACGGAGGAGCAGGTCCAGGTGCAGCAGTGCTTCCTGAAGAAGTTTGCCACCTCCCCGGCCTTCTCCGAGCTCTCCAGGCTGGGCTCGTACCGCTTCACCTTCCCCCTGGAGGAGGTGCTGGAGGCCTACAGCCAGCAGGTAGAAGATTACTTAAAGGAGCAGTTCGTAGTTTAGTTGAAGAAATCAGAACAGCTTGTTGATTCACTTATGGACAATAGTTTGTATTGTTACTTCGTTAATATTGTACATATTAAAACTCTGAGTTTGATTTTCTTCTCTAAAACTACGTGATGCTCCTTTAAAGTGAAAGGAAGTAGAGTCAGTGTTGTCTGTGTGTTTTCAGGACATTAACAGGGAGCTTGATGAATGTATTTGTGAGGACTCTTCCACTAAAACTTATTTTATTGTTCCAGTTATGCCAAGGAGCTCAGCCCGTCATGCGGGTCTTCAAGACCGTTCTGTACAAACAGGAAGTGATGTATGTTATACTGGTCCACAGCCCAGGCTATCAGGAGCTGTTCTCAGATCGTCCTCTGCTGACTGACAACCCAAACTCTGTCTGCTCCTACAAAGATGGCCGCTTCATCTGGAGGCCTGAGGCCATGTGTGAGACACACAGGTACAAAACACTGTTCTTAAGTACTGAAGTACTTGTACTTTACTTGGGTATTAACATTTTGTCCAACTTTATACTTTCATACTTTGTTTTTGACACAAACATTGTACCGTTTACTCCAGTACATCTGTTTGACAGCTTTAGTTACTCGTTACCTTTAAGATTACAATTTCTAATTCTTTATTGGTTCAGAAAATTCTACTTTTTAAGATAAGTCAACTATAAAATTATCTTGGATTAGCTGAGAAATACAGTCACACAGCTGAAGCAGTAAGAAGTCGACTTGTTACAGGACGTCTCTCAGATCTTTGGGTTCAGTGTTCAGATGTTTTACATCCAGGTGTTTCACCTGTGAAGGTCTGTGGACGGAAATACTGAAAAAACAATGACATCAGATGGAGTTTTTTTGTGTAACAGGACCTGGAGGATGTGATTTCTGGTCGGCTCTCTTCAGCTGCCATAGCTGCAGTAACGGAGCAGTGATCACTGACATGAGTCAAAGCTTCAGATCTTTTCTTTGTCTCTGTTTTCTCTCAGGTATGAGTTGGTCGAGAGATCTGATGAAAACCAGATGAAAGCAGGGGAGGTGTCCTCTCGCCATGAGTATTATGTTTGGGATCATGTTGCTGTCGCCCTGCATATGGGCGGATGGGTACCTTCACTGCTCATTCTTTTCACTTTTTATATAGATTAGGACACTGACTTGGAAGTTAAAGAATCAGGTCTTGACTTGACACAAGACAACTTGTCTGTGTTTATCTGATGTTTTAAGTCAGCTTTTTCTTTTCTATTTCTCAGTATTTCACTTAAAAGTGATGGGGAGGGAATATTTCGTTATTCAAGAAGGTTAAAAAACTAAATAAGCTTCAATAGAATTATTAGTTTTTTGTTCAATTAGATTTATTTCACTGGTTATCTGTGATAATACAAATACAATTCATTGTCGTATGTTTTGAGTTGTATAACGCGTCCGTTGTCTCCGAGCTGAGAGGAGGTGAGAACATGTCGGTTCAGCTCCACTTCCAACGTTACTTTATGCTGTTTACAAGCTTCATTATTAGAAGGCAGGTCAGCTCAGTTTGTGTGTTATGAACATTAGAACAGCCTCTGCTCCTGGAGCTCTGACGAGTGGACAGACTGCTGAACCAAACTCCTTCATCACTGCTCGTCATCTTCTTCTCTGTTTCTGTTTTAGGTGCTGAAGTTTGATCCTGCCCGACTGAGACAGAACCTCAAGTACTGCGAAAAAGCAACACCTTCAAAAAGGGAATTTGAGGACTTCCCACAAGCTAAAGAGATAGTCAGGGAACTGTGGCCTGACGACTCGTCACCACTGGAGAGAGCTGAGTCGCTAAATTAAGTGTCTGTCGTCTGCCAGCATGAAGATGTACAGAAGATACAACAATAACAACAACTATAGTGCTCAACAGTGAGGTTCCGGAAGTGAAAATGCCATTCATATTCTGTATATAGATTTTGATTATTGGCCATAATGTCGTAACCATCCAAAGTAGACTTACAACGAGTTATCAGATTGTCAAACGATGATATATGATCCTGTAGAAGCCACAAGTCTGTATGATATCAACTGGGGCGCCGAAAAGGGGGGGATAAGGGGAAGGATTCTAGGGGCCCATCATTGACAGGGGCCCAGAAAGGCCCCTAATAAACTTATAATACTGACAAAAATAATATGACACTAATTTGTTAGTTTATAATCATAAATATGCATCACTTAATGCACTGATAATAACACTAAGTTTATTTTGGAAACATTTCTCAAATCTATTATTATGGAAAAAAAGATAAATTGAAATTAATAAATAAAGATCATTCTGAAATAAAAACACATAGTCCGTATTTATTTCAGAATGATTTAAATGGTTTAAAAAGCATATAGCCTATAACTTTATTTTGTTTTGTTGAAATTTAGCTATCACTGAAACTGAATTATAAACTCACTGACATACTATGTTTGGTCAGTAGTTTGGGACTCTCACCGCTTGCTTTGCAGTAGGAAAAGAGGAGAAATTTTCTGGTGCTTGCAGACTAAGTGACTGCTCTCAATCCAATCAGAGAAACTTTAACAATATTAAATCGCAACGACCATAGAGCCTCATTTATGCATTCTTTTCCATCCCAACTCTAATTCCACCACGTATAGTTTTGGAGATCAATTATTATTATTATTATTTTTAATAGATTTTTTTAACAAAATATAAACGTATATAACAACAACAAAAACATAATGTAAGACAGCATACAGTTTTTACATTGAGTGCAGTGGCTGGTCTAAGTGTGTGTGTGGGGGGTGATGTGCATGTTTGAAAGAGAAATTGTGTGGTATTGCTATAATAGTAATTTTGGAGATAAATTAGACCTAAATGCAGGGCTACAAGAGGGAGACAGTGAGCAGTGCTGGTTGTAAAAATCACATTTTCTTTTGTTATTTTTGATCAAATCACTGACAGTAAAACAGAATGGTGGGAGGAAACCTGAATCTGGTGATGGTGATGCTATTTCAAATGGTATTACAGGAAATTCTATATAATTCATGTATGTCATGCATTAGTATTTTTCAGGTAATTTAATTTAAGATAATTTTATATTTTAACCATTAAAGTTGCAGACTTGCAGACAATGAATCTAAATTCCATTGTATTCTGAGTGTTCAGTGCTTCCCCTACCAAGTAACTGTCATGTTGTTCTTTTCACACATATAGGAAATTATAGTCAAAAATATCATCAAAATGCACAGTTTTATGTAAACAGCATAACAAATTTTTGCCAGCCTTATGGCCGGCTATACAGGGGCCCAGTAATATTTCTTTTCATGGGGCCCAAAATCCCTGGCAGTGCCCCTGAATATCAATCTTGTTTTGAGAAAAACATGTTTTATTCGCGATGTCATGGATAAGTACTACACTACCCACAATCCTATAGTGTAGAAATTTGCAGGTTTAATAAACATTAGGCGAGTTCAAGATCATGCAGTGCTGCGCAGGGCTGCGCAGGGCTGCGCAGCGCTGCGTAAATCGTGATGCATGCTGGTTAAAATGTGTCCACGATGACCTGGATGGGAGTGGTTTCTGCTCCGCATCTGATGTCACATGACCTTAAGTTATCGCGGGAGCGAGGCTGCTGCAGAGCATTCGCGCAGTTGCTCTCCAGGTACTGCGTGACCCCAGACCCACCTTCATGACGTCAGGACTTTGCCCTAATTGGCTCTCATCTACGCTGACGTATATGACGTGTGTTTCGATGAATTTCCATATCCATAAGGCCTCTGCCTCTTTTCTACTCAAATATCAAATACTTTCAGATCAGGAGCAGCCGTGTGGCCGCACCTATGGGATAGTCAACATGAATAAACCTATAAAATCCTTCATGTAACGCAACAACCCTGAAAGATGTCGTCAATAAACTGCTCAGTTCTGTCAGTTTAGTGTGATGATGAAGAAGTGGTTAACTGCTGTGTCCAGTGTTATCTGTACTATCCACTCTTATTAATTAACCCTTTCTGTTCCCGTCACATTAACAATACAAAGAATTATCCCGAGCTATTCTGCGTGTGATGAGATAGTGCAGCGGGACAAGGCATCTGATTCAGTCATTTGTTCTGATTTTTGTATTTCATTCATTCATTGTGAATAATGTTGCTATAAGAAAATGCATCATCCTATGTGTCTATAGTTATGCTTATTTGTTAAATGTAGTCAGCAAATTCCCCTCAGCTGTGATTTAATCATGATGCACCTAAGCACAGTTGTCATCATAATAATGAATAACTGTTGTTATTGTATTGTTATTGTGCAAGACTTAATATAATGTACCAGATAGACAAAGTTCAAATGTATTTAATGGTGACATTACAAGGAAAACAGAACATGATCATTTACAGTAAGACAACATTTAGGCTCTTCATCTACTCTTGATGCGCCACTGTGTGACCGTTTGAAGTGAAGTAATTACAAAGTATCCAAATTTGAAGTTGCTATGGTGACAAAGCTGTCACATTCTGTTGTCTCTAAATATGAACTGTACATATATATATATATATATATATATATATATATACACATACATATACACACACATATATATATATATATATATATATATATACACATATACATATATATATATATATATATATATATATATATATATATATATATATATATATATATAGATATATATATAGATATATATATAGATATATAAATAAAAGTAATCAGATGAACACATCCTCTGCAAAAATACAGGCTTGACACGGGTCTTGATCCCCGGTCGTCTGCATGCAACACGGCAGCAGTTCCACCGCTCTATTCCCTCAGCCAAAATGTTTTGGTTGACTAATATTTTGAACATCTCAGATTGAATAATTTCTGAAGGAGATTAATATGAGAAAAAGGCCAGCAAAGTTCCCATAGCATCAGGTAAGAAAACTGATCGCAGTCGTTGTTGATTGTAATCAAACATTAATGGAATTTCAATTTCCTCCACTTCTTCGCCGACGAAGAAGGCAAACACCGCAAGCTCAGCCAGGTCACGTCACGTCTGCGGGAAGAGAGAGTGTCCGACTTCATAGCAGCGTTTGTAGCCCCGCCCCTGCTGTCGCCAGCAGATCTCGCTGATGTGATCAGGCAGCAGGAGGTCAACTTGAACGCGCCCATTAGGCGAGTTCAAGATCACGCAGTGCTGCGCAGCGCTGCGCTGCATAAATCGTGATGCATGCTGGTTAAAATGTGTCCACGATGACCTGGATGGGAGTGGTTTCTGCTCCGCATCTGATGTCACATGACCTTAAGTTATCGCGGGAGCGAGGCTGCTGCAGAGCATTCGCGCAGTTGCTCTCCAGGTACTGCGTGACCCCAGACCCACCTTCATGACGTCAGGACTTTGCCCTAATTGGCTCTCATCTACGCTGACGTATATGACGTGTGTTTCGATGAATGAGGCCTCTGCCTCTTTTCTACTCAAATATCAAATACTTTCAGATTAGGAGCAGCCGTGTGGCTGCACCTATGGGTTAGTCAACATGAATAAACCTATAAAATCCTTCATGTAACGCAACAACCCTGAAAGATGTTGTCAATGAACTGCTCAGTTCTGTCAGCCCAGCCCCTGCTGTCGCCAGCAGATCTCGCTGATGCAGTCAGGCAGCAGGAGGTCAACTTGAATGCGCCTATTTACATGGTAACAGCGAGCTTCACCAATCAGAGACGTCGCTGTTACATTCGCAATGGATTATGGGATGAGTAGTTCCTTTACTGTTAAGCTAACGATGTACACAGTCTTGTACCTTTGCTTTTTTCTCAGTTTTCCAACATTTTAACATAATTGAATTAAAAATCAAACATTCACTCGTTGTCTTCATGAGCAGATCATAATATGACATATTAAACATGTTGTTGTGATGTGACAGTTGGCTGAAATGTTTTAATGTGAGGATTTACACAACAAACATCATAATAAATACATCTTAGAGCTCATTAGAAAAGATCCATTTTAATCCAACTGTATGTAGTAACATCCACTCAATTAAAGATCATTAATTTCCCCCCAAAAAAATGCTGGGGTTTTAAGAAAGGATAAGAATTTGTTTTGAGAATCAGGATTTGACCTGATCGTCACAGGATATTCGAGATTTTGATATATGCCGGTCACTCGTTGTCTGATGCAGGTCACAGGTGAGGCACAGAAGCTCCTGACTGGTCAAATCAGGTGTCAATCAATATTTTAGAGTATGGCAGCCATACTCTGTGGTAACTCTGTGTTGCAGTTGAATGGCACTTTGTGGAGTTTTGGGGCAGATAAAAGCTGTGATTTCATTCTGACTGTGTTTCACCATTTATTCATGAATTACTGTGTTTTGGGCTAAATGTGCGACTGAAGTGGATCAACTGCACATCTCTGGATTAAGAGAAGACAACTTTTCTGGGGGGTATTTTGATTCACTACTGGAACACCCAGACACTTGATTGGTGAATAAGCAGTCACGGTTCTGCTGTGGCAACTGGTCAACTTCTAGAACAGTGAGTTGGATCGTGTACTGCCGCTCTCATTGCCTTCACTCTGCTGCCCCCTCCTGTAATCAACTGACTTCTGCCACTCCAGCACCTAGTGACCTCACCTCAGTCCAATCTGATTATCATGACCTTTGTGATACATTTAGTAAAGTCTGTGCACTCCTCACTTCTCTCCTGGCCTCCTCATCCACTACTCCTTCTGAAGTACCCTATTGCAAAAACAAAATCTTTCACATCCTGAATACCTGCCACAGTCTCTTCATTGGGTCTAGAGAAAAACCCCACTGTAACATTAGCAAAATGTCATAAACACTAGTTTCTCATAAAACTGCTCAGATTTTCTGAAATATTCACCAGCTCATAACTTCTGTGTCCTCACTGGAAGATTCGCTCTGCAGAAGCTCAAATAGTAAAACTTTTATCTCCTCGATCAATCAGGCAGTAGCGCTCTGTGATATGATCGACACACTCTTACAACCGGCTCCACACAAAATGCACGACTAACAACACGCTCCACACAGATATAGAAATGATAAGAGTTTAAAAGATGGTTGCACAATGCCGGAGGCGGCTAGAATGGCTCAATTAATAAATTACTATAATTACATGCACCAGATGTTCAGTATTGGCTGATATGGGGTGTTTCAAAATCTAGTTTGCTGAAATCACATCAAGTGAAAAATCTACCGAAAACCTGAAACAAGTTATCAAAAACTATTATCAAAGACACATGTTAACAGGAACTTCTTCTCAAACACATTTTGTTTTCTGTGTGATGATTTGTTTCTTCTGGGGGAAGATGCTTGTCAAGTCCAGAAGAGCAAACTGTAAAATCTGACAGTGACTTTAGAAATATCAGGGAGCCGATAACCTCAGAATTACAAAGTAAATGTAGAGTAATCATTTTATTTGTTCAAACTTTTTAGCTCATACAACATCATTGGTTTCCTAAAGTCAACTTTTAAATGTTGTTGCCACAGTAATGTTGCACATTAGATATCACATACAAAAAGGAAAACTGACCACCACAAATCAGTAATAGAGCTACTAGAAGACCCCATGTGACCAGAAAGAACTTTCTAAATATAAGAGATCACGTAAGAAACTGAGGAAAAACCCAATCGCCAAAATAAATCTTGGCAAACTTAAAACTTGACTTTCTCTGTTTCTCACTTGCTGAAACACAGACTCAATCTTTGGTCTCTGGCTCGGCAGCCTTCTCATCTGAGTACGTGAGCTGACCCAGACTGAATTATATGATCAGACACCAAACCATAAGGATCAGAAGATACAGGAGGTAGTGAATAGACTGAGGTATTCACATACAGACCTGCAGACACAGATGGTACAATCCAGAAAGGAACGAGGAACACAGTTAGCATGTGACAAGATTGAATGTTTAGTCATCATCTGATAATTATACTGATGTTTTGATATGTTTTATTAAGCAAGAGAGAACTGCTGAAGACATGTCATGGCCTCTGAATGCCATATACTGAACTGTTAAGCTATATGATGTTTTAATACAGTGCAATGCTGCCCCCTGTGGATGCAAAGGTTGAATGCAGACTTAAGTTTCACTTTCGGTTTTGGGAGAAGGAGAGCACATGACTGGTGCTGCAGACTATTCTCATCGTCCTTTGTGCTGTGGAAAGATTACATTTTTTCATTGAAGCCACAGAAGGCCATATCCATAAGTTTTTTTACGCTTTATAAGTTTAGTGAGGATTGGTTGTGTATTACAATCGTTTTTATTTCGTACATTGTAATAACTCATCCATGTATGTATAAGAGGCAGATTTGCTCAGCTGTTAACTTGTTAACCATGTAGCTCAGATATTGTTCTGATTCATGCTGTTATATTCATTTTGAAGCGTTCTACTACACTTTTTCTCTGTTTGTGCATATTGATCAATGTTGTCTGTACTTCAGTCATTGTGATTATGATTCTGTTTGTATGGCTACATTTTAAAAACCTGTATTTATGGATATTTTGTTTTGCAATTTCACAATCGAGATATGTTCCTCAGTAAACGTCAGAGAAAATGCCACCTGTCCGGCCTGTGAGACTTTTCTGGGCATACTCGATTGTTTGGGCTTGCTGGATAAACTACTTCAACATGAAGAAGGAGGCCAGCATACGACATTTACTGCACACATAACCGTCTTTGTCACATTATGTTGTACAGTACAGTCCTAAACATCACATTTCTTTATCAGAATATTGATTCCAGGGTGGTGCATGGTTGTAATTATTTATTTTATTTTTTTTAAATTCTGATTAATTTAATCTGAAAAATAATTATCAATCATTTTCAAATTCTATTAACCACACCTGCCCTAGCACTAATTCCACCAATGGTGCCCCGTGTGAGGCAATCTTAAATCATCTTTACTGCAATATTCATGCACAGTATTGTAGTAGTGGTTAGATTTTCTTTAATTCGGAGGTCACTAACAGCATTAACGTTATAAATTCTGATTAATTTAATTTGAATAATTACTATCAATAATAATAAGTTTCTATGACCCACACCTGCCCTAACACCAATACCAACAATGGTGCCCTGTGTGAAACAATCTTAAACCAACTTTATTGCAATATTTATGCACAATAATCACAAATTTATCATTTAAAATGTTTCACTGTAGTGTACTAGTAGTTAGTTTTTCTTAAATTCTGAGGTCAGTAACAGTATTAGCTTTACAAATCTTGGTTAATTTAATTTGAATAATTATTATCAATAATTATTATGGAAGAAGTATTTAGATCCTTTACTGCTGTGAAAGTACTGATACCAAACTTTAGAAATACTCTGTTACAAGTACAAGTCCTGTGTTAAAAATGGAACTGGTAAAAGTATTTACAGTGGGATTAAAAGTGTTTCAAAAGTATTCAAACTAAATTTGCTATATCCCCATGATTAAATGAACCTAATATATAATTATGGCAAAGTAAACTTAAGTTTAAAGAGGTGTCTTCATGTGTATCACTTATTACAGAAGAGGATAAGGGTCAATGTTGATAACAGTAGTTTATGATTATAAATACAGTAGTACACAGACCTTCTGTCTCTTCCCGTCTCTGTACTCACATGGTGTCTCACACAGAGCAACGCCTCTTCAGTAGTAAATGTTTAATTCCCTGTTGAGATCAGAGATAACTTCTCCTGTGAGCACAAACGAGTGAGTAGATAATAACAGTAAAGGACCATGGAGACAGGGACAAACAGCAGAGGATATGAGGAATATTATTGGGAAGGTCGGCACTTGAAGCTGACAAATTTGAAAGAGGAAGCAAAGGGTTTGGAGAACCAGTATCTCCTCAAAGAAAACATCCCAGTATACCCCCGACCAGAGCTCCATGTGACTCATCTGAAACACGACACAAAGCAATATGGATTACGTGGCATCAGATGGAATAATGGCTTCAAGAGCCCACATGGAGGCTCTCTGGTGTGGTGGAGTCTGGCTGTGACACCTGATGACATCACATCAGCTGAGAGGAGGCTCCTGGAGACGACCTACTCCGACCGAACGCAGGAGCAGGTCCAGATGCAGCAGAGCTTCCTGGGGAAGTTTGCCACCTCCCCGTCCTTCTCCGAGCTCTCCAGGCTGGGCTCGTACCGCTTCACCTTCCCCCTGGAGGAGGTGCTGGAGGCCTACAGCCAGCAGGTAGCAGATTACTTAAAGGAGCAGTCCGTAGTTTAGTTGAAGAAATGAGAACAGCTTGATTCACTTATGGACAATAGTTTGTATTGTTACCTCACTAATATTGTAACTATTAAAACTCTGAGTTTCTTCTCTAAAACTACGTAGTGTTCCTTTAAAGTGAAAGAAGGAGAGTCGATGTTGTCTGTCCTTGTTTTCAGGACATTAACAGGGACCTTGATGAATGTATTTGTGAAGACTCTTCCACTGAAACATATTTTATTGTTCCAGTGTTGCTCCGGAGCTCAGCCCATTATGCAGGTCTTCAAGACCGTCCTGTACAAACAGGAAGTGATGTACGCGGTGCTGGTCCACAGCCCAGCCAATCAGGAGCTGTTCTCAGACCGTCCTCTGCTGACTGACGACCCAAACTGTCAAACCTGTCTGCTCCTACAAAGATGGCCGCTTCATCTGGAGGCCTGAGGCCATGTGTGAGACACACAGGTGAGAAATACTGTTATTAAGTACTGAAGTACTTGTACTTTACTTTGGTATTAACATTTTGTCCAACTTTATACTTTCATACTTTGTTTTTGACACAAACATTGTACCATTTACTCCACTACATCTGTTTTTCAGCTTTAGTTACTAGTTACTTTTAAGATTACAATTTCTAATTCTATATGGGTTCAGAATATTCTACTTTTAAGATAAATCAACTTTAAAATGATCTTGGATCAGCTGAGAAATACAGTCACACAGCTGAAGCAGTAAGAAGTTGACTTGTTGCAGGACGTCTCTCAGATCTTTGGGTTCAGTGTTCAGATGTTTTACATCCAGGTGTTTCACCTGTGAAGGTCTGTGGACGGAAATACTGAATAAATAATGACATCAGATCAAGTTTTTTTATTTTCAGCATCGTTTTCTAAACATATCAAACTAGTCACATGGTCTACAGCTGAGAGACTCTGAATTCTCTTCCTTGTGTAACCTGGAGGATGTGATTTCTGGTCGGCTCTCTTCAGCCGCCATAGCTGCAGTAACAGAGCAGTGATCGCTGACATGAGTCAAAGCTTCAGATCTTTTCTTTGTCTCTGATTTCTCTCAGGTATGAGTTGGTCAAGAGATCTGATGAAAAGCAGATGGAAGCAGGGATGGTGGAGCCGTCTCGCAAAGAGTTTTATGTTTGGGATCATGTTGCTGTCGCCCTGCATGTGGACAGACAGGTACCTTTATTTATTTATCATTTATTTCAGTCTGGTTCTCGGTATTTCACTTAAAAGTGATGATTTTGTCCAAAAGTGATGGGGAGGGAATATTTTTTTATTGAAGGAAGTAAAAAACTAAATAAGCTTCAATTATTAACTATTTGTTCAATTAGATTTATTCCACTGGTTATCTGTGATAATACAAATACAATTCATTGTCATATGTTTTGTGTTGTATAACGCGTCCGTTGTCTCCGAGCTGAGAGGAGGTGAGAACATGTCGGTTCAGCTCCACTTCCAACGTTACTTCATGCTGTTTACAAGCTTCATTATTAGAAGGCAGGTCAGCTCAGTTTGTGTGTTATGAACATTAAAACAGCCTCTGCTCCTGGAGCTCTGACGAGTGGACAGACTGCTGAACCAAACTCCTTCATCACTGCTCGTCATCTTCTTCTCTGTTTCTGTTTTAGGTGCTGAAGTTTGATCCTGCCCGACTGAGACAGAACCTCAACTACTGCGAAAAACCAAAATCTACAATTGTGAAGCCTTGGGAATTTGAGGACTTCCCACAAGCTGAAGAGTTAGTGAGGAAACTGTGGCCTGATGACTCGTCACCACTGGAGAGAGCTGAGCCGCTAAATTAAGTGTCTGTCATCTGTCAGCATGAAGATGTACAGAAGCTACAACAATAACAACAACTACAATAATGAAATATGAATATTATAAATACTAACAGCTGTTAAACAACTATAGTCTAAATATGACCAGTAATAACAATGATGACAATAATTATAATAATTCATTATCAAGTGGTGATGAAAAGGCCTCTCAGGCTCTACAGTATCTGCACGGCCCGATTATCTTCCTGGTTTGTACTTTTCTCCTGTTTTGTTATCGGCCTTTTGTTGCTTCTATTTTTGGACTCTAGATTCTGTGGGCTCGTTTTTTGGCTTCATTTAATAAAGGTAAAGCTTTTTGTTCCGTACCTTCCTGCATGTGCGTCTTCTGTTTGGGTCCTTATTTGTACAAACCTGACATTGGGCAGGACAGATAAGAGTCTGTGCAGGCCCTGACTATAATTACAATCAGAAAGGAAAGGTTTAAGCAGACTGTTAAAACATGAAGAGGTTGTCTGCCTCCAGATCCGACACTGGAAGGTGGTTCCACAGAAGATGAGCTCGATGACTGACTTTTCTGCCTCCTATTCTACTTTTGGAGACTCGAGGAACCACAAGTAACCCTGCATCCTGAGAGGGCCGCGTTCGAGTGGGGTACTAGGGCACTATTAGGTCTTTAAGATATTTATTCATTTTTTAATTCTATTGCGTGCTTCTGTCTGTAGAAACCTCCACTGTACTGGAAGAAGGTTGTAGTCACACAGAGGGCAAGTAGGGCACAAATGTGGTCTGGGGTGAAGTTGGTTCTGCTGGACGGAGTGCTGTCCTGTAGCAGGCGTTTCTTCACCATCTTATAGTTTCTTGGGTTACAGTTAAAAACCTGCACACAGATCAATACTTGCTGTTGGACTCTCACCACTCACTGGAGCACCAGCTGGGGGTCACCAGAACCCTAAACCATCAGGCTGAGACTTTGTCCACAAAAACAGACAGGAAGAGAAACACATCAAGGGAGCACTTAAAACCTGTGGCTACCCAAACTGGACCTTTGTCAAAACCTCTAATAGATCCAAAGCAGACAGAGAGGAGGAGACGAGAAAACGTAACAACATTGTCATTCTTTCTGTCCAAGGAACATGTGAGGAATTCAGGAGGATCTTTAATAAACAACATATTCCAGTTCACTTCAAACCCACCAACACAATGAGGCAGAAACTTGTCCACCTAAAGCCAAAACATGGAGGCACAAACAGGGTAATGTAGTTTATGATTTTCAATGCAGCAGGACTGCACAGATTTGTACATTGGGGAGACAAAACAACCTCTCAATACACAAATGGCACAACATGACTCAACAGAACAGTACCACACCTGTTCAGTGGTTAATATTTAATTCTGTGTTGAGATCAGTTGTCTTGTCTTGTCTTGTCGTGTTTCAGATGAGTCACATGAAACCCTGGTTGGGGGTATAATGGGATGTGTTCTTTGAGGAGATGTTGGCTCTCCAAATCCTTTGCTTGCTTCAAATATTTCAGCTTCAAGTGCCGATTTTCACAATAATGTTCCTTATATTTGATGTAGATGAAAAAGACAATTGAAAGTCTTTACTGTTACTTGATTATCTGCTTGCTCGTCTGCTAACAAGAGAAGTGATCTCTGATCTCAACAGGGAAGTATATTAACTGCAATGAAGAGTAGGTCACTATATGCTATTCGCTCCATGCACAGGATCAAGATGGCGACCGCTGATGTTCCAACTTGAGTGTGTGGGCCAGTATTTCTGGTCATAACTTCCGGAGATTTGACCGCAAGAGCAAGAGACAACAGTGACCAAGTTGAATAAGCATAAAGATAATTTTTCACAATGAGTGTTTTTAGGATTCAAGAGAGGCGACTTGCCTTCATTGTTGTGTGTCGTTATGTACCGTTTCATCACGTTACAACAAATAAGTCAGCTTTCATGCATTCCCCATTAACGGGGCGGTACGGGCTGAGTGGATGCAGAAGATCCAGAGGGATGACTTCAACCCGACCAAAATCACCCGGGTCTGTAGTTGGCATTTTAAGCAGACTGATTTTAATGTGACTGCTGAAGAAGGGAACTACCTGCGCCCAGAACGAGCATCTCGGAACACGCATCCACGGGCCGAGAGTCCTGCCCCGGAGTCAGACTCGGACTTGGCGATGGAGACCGGAATGGCTCCAAATCGTGACTACTGTGTAGTCCCACGAACAGGAACATGGGCAAGTAATTTGGCTGACAAGAACAAAGCCCTACATCGCCAGATTACGGAGTAAATACAGCAGTTGGAAGTCCTCCAACTTCGCCAGCGTTTTGGGACAGAGCGCCTGTCTGCATCAGATGACGACGTGCGCTTTTATACCAGGTTTGCGTCTGTGAGCCTCACCGCTCACTGCTCGTTCAGGAAGGACAGAAGAAAGGAAGAAAGTCAGCGTTTCTGGAGAGAGTTAGGCGTTTATTTCGGGCTTCAGCAGAAAACGTGGCACAACGCAAGTATAAACAAACAAATTAACAGCTGTCACTCTGACGGCTGGGGCTCCGTCTCTCGTGCTGCTTTTGCTGCCCGTTGCCGCTCCGTCCTCTCGCTGGACCCAGCCTACTGCGAGAGACAAGAACCAGGTTACAAACATGCTTATATATAGCTGCCTGATTGCCTAATTCTGTCCAGCTGTCTGATCACCGGCTGAGCCACTTCTCCCTCTCCTCCAGCAGGCAGCGCCTTAACCACACCCCACTGCCACAGCGTCCTACAGGAGTTTCATGGCATTTTTTGAGATTGATTGAAACTGCTGTGATCCACAAGATGGTACGCATAACCAGTGCCAAGACAGCCTCTGCCAGCATCAGCACAGTCCATCACCCAACAACGGTAGGCAACAAATGTGGTAACATGAGGTGCATATTAGAGTCATTCTATAATTAGGGATACATTTCATTTCAAACACAAAGTCAAAATATCAGTATTCAGAGATACAAACTGACCATTTAGTACCTTTTGTGAGTCTGAATGATTAAATTGGCTATATTTTCCCTTCCTCAAGAGTGGTGCTCCTAAGGCAAACTAATGTAAATTAGATCTTTTTATTTATCATTATTAATGATTATCAATGATAAACATTAATATTGATCGATAGCCAAATTTAATCCAACATTAAACCTGTTAATGTTGCATGAAACACAACATGACTCAACAGGACATAACCACACCTGTTCAGTGTGGGAACATACCTCCCTGTTGAGATCAGAGATCACCTCTGTTCTGAGCACAGACGAGCGAGCAGACAATCAACCAACAGTAAAGACTTTCAACTTGTCTTTTCATCTACTTCATCCCCCATCGGACCATGAACACATGGAGAAACAGGAGAGAATATGAGGAATGTTATTGTGAAAGTCAGCACTTGAAGCTGAAAGATTTGAGAATGAAAGCACAGGGTTTGTACAACAACCCAGAGGAAACAAAAATTGTTAAAGAGATCTCAGTATTGTCTCATTCATTTCTCCTAGACAACTATGAGATCTGTGTGAGACCAAAGTGAGGCTGTAGCTGATTTCTCCTGTTTCTCAATTGTTTCTCCTGAGAAACAGGTGCAGAAAATCTCAACTAGGGCTCCCTGTAAGTTTCAAAGGAGATCTCATCAAGCTCTCAATGAAGTTTCAGAATGTCTCCCCAGTGCTGGAAAGGAGCTAGGTTTAAGCAGTAAAGTCTCAAGTCTCACCTATTGCTCCTAAGAAATTTTAGGAGAAACAAATGAGACCAAAAAAGACTACAACAAGACTGAAATGAGAACTCTCATTGAGCTCCTTTACGGCTCCATAGCCATAAAGGAGCAAACTTTGAGCAGTAAAATGTTCCTCTGGGAAATACCTCTTCAAAGAAAACATTCCATTATACCCCCGACCAGAGTTTCATCTGTCTCATCTGAAACACGACACAGATGAAGCTGATTAAGTGGCATCTGGAGGGATAAGTAAGTAAGTAAATTTTATTTATAGAGCACTTTTCACAGATAATAATCACAAAGTGCTTCACAATAAAATAAAATGGTAAAAAAATAAAAATACAAAGAAAAAACAATTTAAGATATTAACTAAAAGCCTGCTTAAATAAAAAAAGTTTTCAGCTGTTTCCTAAAAGAGTCCACAGACTCGGAGCATCTTAGAGAGAGAGGCAGGGCATTCCACAGTTTGGGTGCCACTGCCTGAAAGGACCAGTCACCACTGGTCTTAAAGTGGGTGTAAGGAACCACCAACAATCTCTGACCTGACGACCTCATAGTACGGGCAGGTACATGAAGTTTAATCAGGTCAGAGATAAGGGGGTGCTTGACCATGAAGGGCTCTAAAAGTAAGCACCAAAATTTTAAAACTGATTCTAAAATGGACCGGTAACCAATGCAGGGAAGCTAAAACAGGGGTGATGTGTGCTCTTTTGTGAGTGTGAGTTAAAAGCCATGCAGCTGCATTCTGTACAGTCTGGAGATGGTTAAGCTCTTTCTTGTTTGGGCAGGTAAAAAGGCTGTTACAGTAGTCTAGACGAGGAGAGATAAAAGCATGACTAACCATCTCAAGTTCAGCTTTTGACACCATATCACTCTATTTTGCAGTGTTCTTCAGGTGGAAAAAGCATGAATAATTGTCTGGACTGCTGCTCTAGCAACATTGCAGACTCAAAAATGGCTCCCAAGTTTCTGAGGCTTGACTGAACAGATGAGCCTAAAACATCACCAATGTACTGCCTGATATGAGGGATTTTGTCATCCGGCGCAATAATCAATGTTTCTGTTTTATCAGAATTAAGCTTCAGGTAGTTGTCGTTTAACCATTTTTTGATGTTGGTCAGGCAGTCAGTTAAGGAAGACAGTTTATGGAGCTCAGAAGGTTTAAACTTACAATACAGCTGAATGTCATCAGCATAAAAATGGTATGATACATTGTTATAAGACCTGATTATTGTTCCTAGTGGGAGTATGTACAAGGGGAATAAGATTGGTCCCAAGACCGAGCCCTGGGGAACCCCACATGAGAGTTCAGTGGTATCAGACATAATCTGGTTTGCACAAACACTGAAGGTTCTACCTGATAGGTATGATGTGAACCACTGTAAAACTGAACCATACATCCCAACTAGATCATGGAGTCTTTTGATCAGAGTATTGTGATCAACAGTATCAAAGGCAGATGACAGGTCTAATAAAACCAGGACAGTGTATTCCCCTGAGTCGGCTGACATCAAAATGTCACTTGAAACTTTAGTGCAGTTTCAGTAGAATCCCTTTTATGGAATCCGGACTGCAATTTATCGAAGATCTCATGGTTTTCTAAATGTACAGTGAGCTGTTCAGCCACCACTTTTTCTAAGATTTTTGACACAAAGGGGAGTTTAGAAATTGGCCTATAATTTTCAGGATGTGATGGATCCAGACTGGGTTTTTTCAATATTGGTTCGACAAACGGCACGTTTAAAGACACAAGGAACAACTCCAGTTGAAAGAGATAAATTAAACGCATCAACAATACAAGGGCCAATAGACCTAAAAGACTTTTTGAACAGCGCTGTAGGGAGGACATCTGTAGGGCAGGAGGAGGGTTTCATTTTAGAGACATCATGTAATGTCGTGGGGGTATTTATTCATTTTTTAATACTGTTGCGTGCTTCTGTCTGTAGAAACCTCCACTGTACTGGAAGAAGGTTGTCGTTGGGCTATGGTTAAAAACCTGCACACAGATCAATACTTGCTGTTGGACTCTCACCACTCACTGGAGCACCAGCTGGGGGACATCAGAACTCTAAACCATCAGGCTGAGACTTTGTCCACAAAAACAGACAGGAAGGAGAAGGAAGAGAAACACATCAAGGGAGCACTTAAAACCTGTGGCTACCCAAACCGGACCTTTGTCAAAACCTCTAATAGATCCATAGCAGACAGAGAGGAGACGAGAATACGTAACAACATCATCATTCTTTATGTCCAAGGAACATGTGAGGAATTCAGGAGGATCTTTAATAAACAACGTATCCCAGTTCACTTCAAACCCACCAACACAATGAGGCAGAAACTTGTCTACCTAAAGCCTAAACATGGAGGCACAAACAGGGTAATGTAGTTTATGATGTTCAATGCAGCAGGACTGCACAGATTTGTACATTGGGGAGACAAAACAACCTCTCAATAAACAAAAGGCACAACATGACTCAACAGAACAGTACCACACCTGTTCAGTGGTTGATATTTAATTATGTGTTGAGATCAGTTGTCTTGTCTTGTCGTGTTTCAGATGAGTCACATGAAACCCTGGTTGGGGGTATAATGGGATGTGTTCTTTGAGGAGATGTTGGCTCTCCAAATCCTTTGCTTGCTTCAAATATTTCAGCTTCAAGTGCCGACTTTCACAATAATGTTCCTTATATTTGAAGTAGATGAAAAGGACAATTGAAAGTCTTTACTGTTACTTGATTATCTGCTTGCTCGTCTGCTAACAAGAGAAGTGATCTCTGATCTCAACAGGGAAGTATATTAACTGCAATGAAGAGTAGGTCACTATATGCTATTCGCTCCATGCACAGGATCAAGATGGCGACCGCTGATGTTCCAACTTGAGTGTGTGGGCCAGTATTTCTGGTCATAACTTCTGGTGATTTGACCGCAAGAGCAAGAGACAACAGTGACCGAGTTGAATAAGCATAAAGATAATTTTTCACAATGAGTGTTTTTAGGATTCAAGAGAGGCGACTTGCCTTCATTGTTGTGTGTCGTTATGTACCGTTTCATCACGTTACAACAAATAAGTCAGCTTTCATGCATTCCCCATTAACGGGGCGGTACGGGCTGAGTGGATGCAGAAGATCCAGAGGGATGACTTCAACCCGATCAAAATCACCAGGGTCTGTAGTTGGCATTTTAAGCAGACTGATTTTAATGTGACTGCTGAAGAAGGGAACCATACCAGTTTACTTTCCGTGGAATGGAAAGGAACTACCTGCGCCCAGAACGAGCATCTCGGAACACGCATCCACGGGCAGAGAGTCCTGCCCCGGAGTCAGACTCGGACTTGGCGATGGAGACCGGAATGGCTCCAAATCGTGACTACTGTGTAGTCCCACGAACAGGAACATGGGCAAGTAATTTGGCTGACAAGAACAAAGCCCTACATCGCCAGATTACGGAGTAAATACAGCAGTTGGAAGTCCTCCAACTTCGCCAGCGTTTTGGGACAGAGCGCCTGTCTGCATCAGATGACGACGTGCGCTTTTATACCAGGTTTGCGTCTGTGAGCCTCACCGCTCACTGCTCGTTCAGGAAGGACGGAAGAAAGGAAGAAAGTCAGCGTTTCTGGAGAGAGTTAGGCGTTTATTTCGGGCTTCAGCAGAAAATGTGGCACAACGCAAGTATAAACAAACAAATTAACAGCTGTCACTCTGACGGCTGGGGCTCCGTCTCTCGTGCTGCTTTTGCTGCCCGTTGCCGCTCCGTCCTCTCGCTGGACCCAGCCTACTGCAAGAGACAAGAACCAGGTTACAAACATGCTTATATAGCTGCCTGATTGCCTAATTCTGTCCAGCTGTCTGATCACCGGCTGAGCCACTTCTCCCTCTCCTCCAGCAGGCAGCGCCTTAACCACACCCCACTGCCACAGCGTCCTACAGGAGTTTCATGGCATTTTTTGAGATTGATTGAACCTGCTGTGATCCACAAGATGGTACGCATAACCAGCGCCAAGACAGCCTCTGCCAGCATCAGCACAGTCCATCACCCAACAACGGTAGGCAACAAATGGGGTAACATGAGGTGCATATTAGAGTCATTCTATGATTAGGGATACATTTCATTTCAAACACAAAGTCAAAATATCAGTATTCAGAGATACAAACTGACCGTTTAGTACCTTTTGTGAGTCTGAATGATTAAATTGGCTATATTTTCCCTTCTTCAAGAGTGTTGCTCCAGAGTCAATCTAATGTAAATTAGATCTTATTATTTATCATTATTAATGATTATCAATGATAAACATTAATATTTAATTAATTTAATCCAACATTAAACCTGTTAATGTTGCGTAAAAACACAACGTGACTCAACAGGACATAACCACACCTGTTCAGTGTGGGAACATACCTCCCTGTTGAGATCAGAGATCACCTCTGTTCTGAGCACAGACGAGCGAGCAGACAATCAACTAACAGTAAAGACTTTCAACTTGTCTTTTCATCTACCTCATTCCCCATCGGACCATGAACACATGGAGAAACAGGAGAGAATATGAGGAATGTTATTGTGAAAGTCAGCACTTGAAGCTGAAAGATTTGAGAATGAAAGCACAGGGTTTGTACAACAACCCAGAGGAAACAAAAATTGTTAAAGAGATCTCAGTATTGTCTCATTCATTTCTCCTAGACAACTATGAGCTCTGTGTGAGACCAAAGTGAGGCTGTGGCTGATTTCTCCTGTTTCTCAATTGTTTCTCCTGAGAAACAGGTGCAGAAAATCTCAACTAGGGCTCCCTGTAAGTTTCAAAGGAGATCTCTTCAAGCTCTCAATGAAGTTTCAGAATGTCTCCTCAGTGCTGGAAAGGAGCTAGGTTTAAGCAGTAAAGTCTCAAGTCTCACCTATTGCTCCTAAGGAATGTTAGGAGAAACAAATGAGAAATGTTTGAGACCAAAAAAGACTACAACAAGACTGAAATGAAAATACGGTCAAACTTTAAAGCCTTTGGTTGCATTTTGGCAAGAGTTTCACTTTAAGTACCAAATGTGAGTACTTTTGCCACCTCCGTTGAGGAGACAAAACAACCTCTCGATAAACAAATGGCACAACACAGGAGGGCCAACTCCTCCAGTCCAGACTCTGCTGTCCACTTACATCTGAAGGATACAAATCTTTCCTTTGAGGACAACAATGTGAACATCTTGCCCAGAGAAGACAGATTTGAGGTTTGAAAGAGGAGTAAAAGAATCCATCTATGTCAAACTGGAACAGCTGTGAACAGAGGAGGTGGACTAAGATATCACTTATCACCCACCTACAATCCTGTACTGAGTTCTCTCCTCAGACAGATTAACAACCATTCACACCTGGACTCACCTAGCAATGCACATGAAGGCCGGCTGGGTCAACGACTCACAAGCGGCCCTAACGACTCTCAGTGCGTTTACATGCACAGCTTAGTCAGATTACAGCCATAGTTCAACTATGCTGCTCAATCGGACAACTGCAATAATCCGAGTATACCTGCCATTGAGAAAATCGAATTACTGGCCGTAAGCATGTCATACCCCGGTACGCTAGGTGGCGCTGTACCCATTTCAACTAGTGTTAACGGCGCACCTCTGGCTGACTTCTTTACGTCACCAGCTGCCTCGGCATTCAAGAAAGATGGCATACATCAGACGAAGCTACATCTTTGTACACTTCGTATATGGTGTACATGATAATTACACAAACTAGGTGCACTCTGGCGCTCTTTCTTGCGATGATTTCGGAGGAAAGCCGCCGCCGCCATCGCTGTCCGTCTACTTCCGGCTCACGGCCCCGGGGAAAAATCTCGCACCTGCGCAGAACGCAGAATCCGATCCAATCCGCTGGAAACGTATACATGCAGGAGTAATGTGACTTTCAATCGAATAATCTACGTGGTGTAATTCGACTATAAGAAATCTGATCCGGTCCGATTTTAGTCAGACAAAGGTGTATACATGCATCTTAAAAATCCCATCATAGTCAGACTAACGCAGTAATTCGGTTTTCTTGAGTGTCATGTAAATGCATTGTCTGAAACTGAGAGCTCACAGGTGTCCTTAATGACTCTGTAAGGACACTCCCACGCTATGTAAGGACAACCTCACATACCGTTTAAAAGCCTGTAACTCCTCCAGTCAGTGAGAACCAACAAAGCCTCTTAGATGAGAAGTGAAACAAGTTCAAGAAACTGTATCGGGTCCAGTTGACTACAATACAGCACCTAGAATTACCATGACCTGGATGATGGAGATCCTTCATCAACACCAAGCTGTTATAGTTATTGTGGTTCTAGTTATTAAGCCAATAACTGATCAGAGATACAAAATGACAGTTTAGAACCTTTTATGTATCTGAATTATTGAATTGCTATATTTTCAATTCTTCAAGGGTGGTGCTCCCGAGGCAATCTCATGTAAATAAAATCTTATTATTTATCATTTGGCTATTAATCATTATTAGTGATTATCATCGATAATCATTAATAATGATTGATAGCCAAATTCAATCCAAATTCCCTGTTGCGTAAAAGCACAACATGACTCAACAGGACATAACCACACCTTTTCATTGTGGGAACATATTGCCCTGTTGAGATCAGAGATCACTTCTGTTGTGAGCAGAGACGAGCGAGCAGACAATCAACTAACAGTGAAGACTTTTTTAATTCGTCTTTTTCATCTACTTCATTCCTCATCGGACCATGAAGACACGGAGAAACAGCAGAGGATACGAGGAACGTTATTGGGAAGGTCGGCACCTGAAGCTGAGAGATTTGAAAGAGGAAGCAAAGAACACATACCTCAACAAAGAAAATATTCCTGCATGTCCCCGACCAGAGTTTCATGTGTCTCAGCTGAAACATGACACAGACGAAGCTGGATTAAATGGCATCAGGGGTGATAACGGCTTCAAGAACCCACATGGAGGCTCTCTGGTGTGGTGGAGTCTGGCTGTGGAGCCTGATGACATCATATCAGCTGAGAGGAGGCTCCTGGAGACGACCTACCCTGACTGGACGCAGGAGCAGGTCCAGATGCAGCAGAGCTTCCTGGGGAAGTTTGCCACCTCCCCGGCCTTCTCCGAGCTCTCCAGGATGGGCTCGTACCGCTTCACCTTCCCCCTGGAGGAGCTGCTGGAGGCCTACAGCCAGCAGGTATCAGATTACACTTAAAGGAGCAGTCCGTAGTTTAGTTGAAGAAATGAGAACAGCATGTTGATTCACTTATGGACAATAGTTTGTATTGTTACCTTGATAATATTGTAAATATTAAAACTCTGAGTTTCTTCTCTAAAACTACGTAGTGTTCCTTTAAAGTGCAAGGAAGGAGAGTCGATGTTGTCTGTGTGTTTTCAGGACATTAACAGGGACCTTGGTGAATGTATTTGTGAGGACTCTTTCACTAAAACATATTTTATCGTTCCAGTTTTGCTCTGGCGCTCAGCCCGTCATGCGTGTCTATGAGACCGTCCTGTACAGCCAGCAGGTGATGTATGTTATACTGGTCCACAGCCCAGCCAATCAGCAGCTGTTCTCAGATCGTCCTCTGCTGACTGACGACCCAAACTCTGTCTGCTCCTACAAAGATGGGCGCTTCATCTGGAGGCCTGAGGCCATGTGTGAGACACACAGGTGAGAAATACTGTTCTTAAGTACTGAAGTTCTTGTACTTTACTTTGGTATTAACATTTTGTCCAACTTTAAACTTTCATAGTTTGTTTTTGATGCAAACATTGTACCGTTTACTCCACTACATCTGTATGACAGCTTAGTTACTAGTTACTTTTAAGATTACAATTTCTAATTCTATATTGGTTCAGATTATTCTACTTTTAAATCAATTTTAAGATTATCTTGGATCAGCTGAGAAATACAGTCACACAGCTGAAGCAGTAAGAAGTTGACTCGTTACAGGACGTCTCGCAGATCTTTGGGTTCAGTGTTCAGATGTTTTACATCCAGGTGTTTCACCTGTGAAGGTCTGTGGACGGAAATACTGAATAAACAATGACATCAGATCAAGTTTTTTTATTTTTAGCATCATTTTCTAAACATATTAAACTAGTCACATGGTCTACAGCTGAGAGACTCTGAATTCTCTTCCTTGTGTAACCTGGAGGATGTGATTTCTGGTCGGCTCTCTTCAGCTGCCATAGCTGCAGTAACGGAGCAGTGATCGCTGACATGAGTCAAAAGCTTCAGATCTTTTCTTTGTCTCTGTTTTCTCTCAGGTGTGAGTTGGTCAAGAGACCTGATGAAAACCAGATGGAAGTGAGGGAGGTGTCATTCCCTCCGTTTTATGTTTGGGATCATGTTGCTGTCGCCCTGCATGTGGACAGACAGGTGCCTTTATGTATTCATTGTCTATTTTTTTCAGTCTGGTTCTCAGTATATCACTTAAAAGTGGTGATTTGGTTTAAAAGTGATGGGGAGGGAATATTTTTTCATTCAAGAAGGTTAAAAAACTTAATAAGCTTAAATAGAATTAATATTTTTTTGTTCGATGAGATTTATTTCACCGGTTATCTGTGATAATAAAAATACAATTCATTGTCATATGTTTTGTGTTGTATAACGTGTCCGTTGTCTCCGAGCTGAGAGGAGGCGAGAACAGGTCGGTTCAACATTAAAACAGCCTCTGCTCCTGGAGCTCTGACGAGTGGACAGACTGCTGAACCAAACTCCTTCATCACTGCTCGTCTTCTTCTCTGTTTCTGTTTTAGGTGCTGAAGTTTGATCCTGCCCGACTGAGACAGAACCTCAAGTACTGCAGCCACGCATATCCTCCAATTGCGAAGAAATTTGAGGACTTCCCACAAGCTGAAGAGATAGTGAGGAAACTGTGGCCTGACAACTCGTCACCACTGGAGAGAGCTGAGCCGCTAAATTAAGTGTCTGTTTTCTGTCAGCATGAAGATGTACAGAAGCTACAACAATAAAAACAACTATTATCATGAAATATGAATATAAGAAATACTAACGGCTGTAAAACAACTATAGTCCAAATATGACCAGTAACACCAATAATGACAATAATTATAATAATTAATCCAGAACTCATTACTCACCAAATATATTCAGTTGTGGTTTGTAGTTTGCTGTAGTTGTGGTTAGTTTGTCTTTTAGCCCTAAATATCTTACATGCTATTTCAGTTCTGAGGTCACTGCACTATTAACTTGGCTGTTCCTCCTCCAGAGGTGCTGAAGTCACCTCATTAACATCCCAACAGGATAGACTGCATGAGAGTAATTAGCATAACACCTACAGACAGGGAGGATTGCTTTTTCTTTTCTGTTTTTTTTTTTCTTGTTTCTGTTTTTGAACTCTGGATTCTGTGGGCTTGTTTTCTGGCTTTATTTAATAAAGGTAAAGCTTTTTGTTCCTCACCTTCCTGCATGTGTTTCTTCTGTTTGGGTCCTTATTTGTGGAAACATTGTGAATGTTTGTTAAATTGAATTAAAAAGTCAAACATTCACTCGTTGTCTTCATGAACAGATCCTATTACATATTAAACATGTTGTTGTGATGTGACAGTTGGCTGAAATGTTTTAATGTGAGGATTTAGACAACAAACATCATAATAAACACATCTTAGAGCTCATAAGAAAAGATCAATTGTAATCCAACTCACTGTACGTAGTAACACCCGGTCAATTAAATATCATTAATAATTAAAAAAAAAGAAAATGCTGGTGTTGTGAGAAAGGATAAGAATTTGTTTTCAGAATAAGGATTTGATCTGATGGTTACAGATGTTAGAAATATTGATATTGAATCCAGTTTTCCCCAGTTTGATCGGACACAAACTCAAAACACCCATAAACTGCATATTGCAGGATTTGAATTCTCATTGGCTACATGATGTGAGAAATTATCCAGAGGTTAGCATGGGGAGGGAACAAGGAGTGGGTGTCCAGTCTTCATCGGTCACTCGTTAGGCAAGTTTAAGATCACGCAGTGCTGCGCAGCGCTGCCTAAATCGTGATGCATGCTGGTTAAAATGTGTCCACGATGACCTGGATGGGAGTGGTTTCTGCTCCGCATCTGATGTCACATGACCTTAAGTTATCGCGTGAGCAAGGCTGCTGCAGAGCATTCGCGCAGTTGCTCTCCAGGTACTGCGCGACCCCAGACCCACCTTCATGACGTCAGGACTTTGCCCTAATTGGCTCTCATCTACGCTGACGTATATGACGTGTGTTTCGATGAATTTCCATATCCATAAGTGCCTCTTTTCTACTCAAATATCAAATACTTTCAGATCAGGAGCAGCCGTGTGGCCGCACCTATGGGATAGTCAACGTGAATAAACCTATAAAATCCTTCATCTAATGCAACAACCCTGAAAGATGTTGTCAATAAACTGCTCAGTTCTGTCAGCTTAGGGTGATGATGGAGAAGTGGTTAACTGCTGTGTCCAGTGTTATCTGTACTATCCACTCTTATTAATTAACCCTTTCTGTTCCCGTCACATTAACAATACAAAGAATTATCCTGAGCTGTTCTGCATGTGATGAGATGGTGCAGCGGGACAAGGCATCTGATTTAGTCATTTGTTCTGATTATTGTATTTCATTCATTCACTGAAATGTATTTCATTCATTGTGAAAAATGTTGCTATGAGAAAATGCTTCATCTTATGTGTCTATAGTTATGCTTATTTGTTAAATGTGGTCAGCAAATTCCCCTCAGCTGTGATATAATCATGCACATAAGCACAATTGTCATCATAATAATTAATAACTATTGTAATTGTACTGTATTGTTAATGGGCAAGACTTACTATAATGTACCAGATAGACAAAGTTCAAATGTATTTAATGGTGATATTACAAGGAAAACAGAACATGAGCATTTACAGGAAGAGAACATTTAGGCTTGATGTGCCACTGTGTGACCGTTTTGAAATGAAGCAATTACAAAATATCCAAATTTGAAGTTGTTATTGTGACAAAGCTGTCACATTCTGTTGTCTCTAAATATGAACTGTATATATATATATATATATATATATATATATATATATATATATATATATATATATATATATATATATATACATATATATATATAAGTCAGATGATTACATCCTCTGCAAAAAGACACAGGTCTTGATCCCTGGTCGTTTGCATGCAACACGGCAGCAGTTCCACTGCTCTATTCCCTCATCCTACATACTTTGGTTGACTACTATTTTGAACATCTCTGATTGAATAATTTCCGAAGGAGATTAATATGAGAAAAAGGCCAGCAGAGTTCCCATAGCATCAGGTAAGAAAACTGATCGCAGTCGTTGTTGATTGTAATCAAACATTAAGGCAAACACTTCAAGCTCAGCCAAATCACGTCACGTCTATGGGAAGAGAGAGTGTCCGACTTCATAGCAGCGTTTGTAGCCCCGCCCCTGCAGCAGCCAGCAGATCTCACTGATGAAGTCAGGCAGCAGGAGGTCAACTTGAACGCGCCTGTTGTCTGATGCAGGTCACAGGTCGGGCATAGAAGCTCCTGACTGGTCCAATCAGGTGTCAATAGTTCAGAGTTCGGCAGCAATCTTAGGTAACTCTGTGTTGCAGTTGAATGGCACTTTGTGGAGTTTTGGGGCAGATAAAAGCTGTGATTTCAGTCTGATGGTGTTTCACCACCATTTGTTCATGAATTACTGTGTTTTGGGCTAAAGCTGCGACTGAAGTGGATCAACTGGACATCTTTGGATTAAGAGAAGACCTCTTTTTGGGGTATTTTGATTCACTACTGGAACACTCAGACACTTGATTGGTGAGTTAGCTGTCACGGTGCTACTGTGGCAGTCAGGGTTTTTATGTTGTTTTGTGTTTATTCCCCTATCTGCCTTTTGCCCCTCCCTTCTCCCTCACCTGCTCTTACCTGTGTGTCTGTGGGCATGGCAGATGTATTCACCTTTGACTGCAGGCTTACAGCCCAAGTTACACAAAGTACTGTCCGGCTGACGCTCCCCCTGTCTGGTAATCATTGTGAGACTGTTCAACCGTTCATCATCCCCTCACCTCACTCTCCACTAGTCCTCGGTCTCCCATGGTTAAAACTGCATTACCCCCATGTCGACTGATCAACTTCTAGATAGATAGATAGATAGATAGGTAGATAGATAGATAGATAGATATCTTCACTACAAATAGGAAATTCAAGTGTTCAGTACAGGGTTCCTGCAGGTTTGAACAAGTCAAATTTAAGACTTTTTAAGACCTTTTTAAGACCATTTTGAACAAAATTTAAGACCGACACGAAGTACGAAAAAGGAAAAATGCAGTCCCAGAATTGCTTTAAACAAATAACCACATTAATTGCCATTCACAGAGCAGCTCAAACAATGAAAAATGGAGTGAATGAGTGTGTGTCAGGGTTATTATATTTTTATCATTTTCATTAGCTTTTATTTTAATTTAGTTTTTCAGTTTATTTTTTCATTTTAGTTTAGTTTCAATTAGTTTAACAAGTCATCTAAGAAGTTTAAGTATAGTTTTTATCAAGGAATTTAATTTGAGTAAACTATAATAACCCTGGTGTGTGCACACACACACACACACTGAGACACACACAGTGTTGAATGTGGCTTGACTGTTAGGTGGTAGAGGCAGTGCAGAACTGGATGAAATTGAAACTGGTGACAAAGGCGTACAGAAGTGTGTGATTACGTGACTTCACTAGAGACTTTTAGAAGCTAACTGGTATTTTTTCAGCGCTTTCACACCGAGTGCGCCCAATTTGAAGGTCCTCAGGCAGATTCCGCTGTTTAAGTCGTTCCGGAACTGGCGAAGTGTGCAGCGATAAATTCCGACCGCGCTGTCGGCAAAATTCCACTTACGTTCCTGGATACCTTAGACAGAAGAACACACGGAGATGACTGTGAATCTCACCAACACATTTCCTCCAAACAAACAAATAAAAAAAAGGCGATGACGGTAGCGGTTAATGAACGTTCATATTTAAGACCCAACTAAATGTAATTTAACACCTATATGCAAAATATGAACGTATTTAAGACTTTTTAAGGCCTGAAATTGAGATTGTCAAATTTAAGACTTTTTGAGGCCCCACAGGAACCCTGTCATTAGCATACAAAATACAAAACATGCATTAGACATACATTAAACAAACATTAAACTAAAATTAAAAACCCTAACCTTAAGAATAGAATTAAAACTAGAATAAAAGATCAAATATAAAGTATACATACATATATAATATATAAAATGAATATAAAATAAACAGTGGCTGCAGTAAACAGTGCAAATGAAAGTGAAACAGTGCAAATGGAGGTAGAAATTGTCCATTGTCTATTATTGAGTCTGTTGGTGGAGCTGGACTGGGACAGCAGTCTGCCACTGAACACACTCCTCTGCCTGGTGAAGGTGTTGTGCAGTATGGACAGCAGCGTGTTGTTCTTTCAGCCGCTGCCACCAGAGAGTCCAGCTCTGTGTCCACAACCGTGTCAAATTATATATATATATATATATATATAGATATATATATATATATATATTCTAGAATAGTGAGTTGGAGTGTGTACTGCCGCTCTCATTGCCTTCACTCTGCTGCCCCCTCCTGTAATCAATTGACTCCTGCCACTCCAGCACCTACAGCAATACATTTCTCCACACCTTGACTACCTGCCACAGTCGCTTCATTTTTTTTTATTAACAAAACGCCATAAACACTTGTTTCTCATAAAACTCCCAAGAATATCTTGGTAAAGTTAAAACTTACTTTCTCTGTTTCATATTTGCTGAAACGCAGACTCGATCTTTGGTCTCAGGCTCAGCAGCCCTCTCTTCTGAGTTTGTGAGCTGACTCAGACTGAATGAGATGATCAGACACCAAACCATGAGGATCAGAAGATACAGGACGCAGTTTGTTTATTTGTTTATTTGTTTATTCGGACATGTTAAAGACAAGTAAGACAATAAAATAAAAAATAATAATAATAATAATATCAAAACAAACAAGCTTTGAAAACATCATGCATACAACAAATCATTAAATCCCACCAGAAAAAAAGCAAACAAATATTTCATGTCCGAAAAGGAGCAGGAAGGAAGTGTAAACTTATCGAGTCCTACTCCGTTTTCTAAAATCTATTTTTCATTTTTTAACTTTATAATCATTCTTGTGAAATCAAAAATTCAGATCACATAAATAATAAATAAAATGTACTTAAGTAACAAAACAATCTATGCCTCCTATTCCATCCGGTATCCATTCAGTATATTATCTTTGAACATTCGTTTGAACTTATTTAAAGATGTACATGTTTTCAGTTCCTTGTTACAATTATTCCATAATGTAACTCCTTTGACTGTAATACAGTGATATTTTGTGTTTGTTCTTACTAATTGTTTCTTGAATATATCGTTTCCCCTCAGGCTGTAATGATTTTCTTTAAACTGAAACAACTCTTGAATACTACTGGGTAATAATTAGTTTTTGGCTTTATACATAATTTGAACTGTTTTGAAATCGACCAAATCGTTAAATTTTAGAGCTTTTAACTTGCTAAACAATGGATTCGTTGTTTCTCTGTAAGTGGTTTTATTTACAATTCTTATGGCTCTTTTTTGAAGGATAAAGATTGGTTTAGTATTTTTTTTGTACGTGTTACCCCACACCTCCACACAGTAGCTTATATATGGAAGTATGAAGGAGCAGTACAAGGTGTAAAGTGATACTTGGTTTAGAAAATCTTTAACTTTGTGTAATACTGCAATTGACTTTGATATTTTAGTTTTGATATAGTTTATATGTGGCTTCCAGCACAATTTATTATCAATTATTATTCCTAGAAATTTGATTTCAGACACTCTTTCAATGACAACATTGTTTATCATGAGTTTCTTATTTGAATTTATTGGTCGATTTCCAAAAATTATACATTTTGTTTCATTTAGGTTCAATGTTAGCTTGTTGTAATCGAACCATCTCTTTAATTTTTTTAACTCCATCTCAACAGTAGCCATGAGTTGTTCCAAGTTATTGCCACAACAGAGAAGATTTGTATCGTCTGCAAACACAATCGTTTTCAATAACTTAGAGACCTTACATATGCTGTTTATATATAAAATAAACAACATTGGTCCCAGTACTGAACCCTGGGGAACCCCACAACTGACCTTCTGAAGTTGAGATTTGAAGTTTTTATTCATTTGTACGTACTGATGCCTATTCTCCAGATAACTGCCAAACCAAGATAGTGCCACCCCTCTGACTCCATATCTATGCATTTTCTTTAACAAGAGATCATGGTCGACAGTATCAAATGCCTTTTTTAGATCTAGGAATATTCCTATTGCATATTCTTTGTTCTCAATTGCAGATGTTATTTCTTCGACAAATTCCATTAATGCAAGTGAAGTTGTCCTGTTAGCCCTAAATCCATATTGCTGATCACTCAGTATGTTATGTTTTGTGATGAAATCATTTAATCTGCTATACATGATTTTTTCTAGTATTTTTGAAAATTGTGGCAGTAAAGAGACAGGTCTGTAATTTGACAGTTCATGTCTATTTCCAGTCTTATATATTGGTATGACCTTTGCTATTTTCATTTTTTTAGGAAATATTCCCTTTTTTAAAGATTGATTGCAAATATGCGTCAGAGGTTTCACCACACACTCAATAATATTTTTAATAATAAACATATCGATATCATTCGAATCTGTGGACCTCTTACTCTTAAATGACTTTACAATTTCAATAATTTCATTTTCATTTGTTCCCCTTATAAACATCGATTCATTTACAGTTAAGTCACCACTTCCAAGATCATCCCTACTATCATTCCTTACAATTTCATTAGCCAGACCAGGACCAACACCAACAAAAAAATCATTAAATCCATTTGCAACTAAATTCATGTCAGTGAATATATTGTTCTTTACCAAGAAATAATTTGGGTATTCTGGTTTTGCAGTTTTTTGTTTGATTATCTCATTCAGTACCTTCCGTGTTTGTTTAATATCACTCTTGTTATCCTCCAATAATTTACTGTAGTAATCCCTTTTGCTGCTCCTCATAATTCTTGTCAGTTTGTTTTTATAAGTCTTATAGATATTCTCTGCTTCAGTTGTTCTTTTCTTTAAAAAATCTTTATATAACTGATTTTTCTTCTTACATGCCTTGTGTATTCCCTTAGTTAACCATGGTTTCTCAACAAATGTCTGCTTTGCTACTTTCTTTATTAGAGGACAATTTTTTTCATAGAGAACAGTTATTGTGGACAAGAATGACTCATATGCTTCATCAACATCTTCCACATAAACTTTGTTCCAGTTTTGATGTGTTAGATCATTTCTGAGAGAATGAATTGCAGCTTCTGTTTTGTGTCTAGTTAATATAGTAGTTTTACAATCTCTCTTAGTCCTAGTACTGCTTTGGAGAGTTGTAAAAACTGGCAGATGATCGCTTATATCATTTATAAGTAGCCCACTTACTATTTTTCTGTCAATTACATTGGTAAATATGTTATCAACTAGTGTAGCACTATGTTTTGTAATTCTAGTAGGTCTAGTGATTGAGGGATATAGACTCATAGTATACATTGCGTTTATGAATTCTGCAGTTGAATTATTTTCAAATGGGTTAAACAGATCAATATTGAAATCTCCACAAACAAAAAGCATTTTCTTATTATTTGTATCAGCATACAATTTCAATAGCTTTTCCCTGAAGGTATCAATGCATGATCCTGGTGTTCTATATACACAGCTTATAGTCTTTTTTTCAATTTCTCAATATCCATTTCCACAGTGATACACTCCATAAGATTATCTATAGCGATTGACATTTTACTCACTAATTTACTATTATAATTTCTATCAATGTATAGAGCTACTCCACCACCCTTTTTCTCATTCCTGTTGATATAAAACTTCTCAAATCCCTCAAACTCAACTGTTGCTGCTCCTCATTAAGCCAAGTCTCAGAGATTGCTATTACAGTAAATTTCTTATCTAATTATTTTAAACAATATTGTATATTTGAAAAGTTTGCATTGAGACTCCTACTATTGAAATGAATTATTGAAATTACTCCATCCATTTTTACACTCGTCTTAAATTGTTCTTCAGTGTAGTATTCACACTGGTTATGTGAGCTGTTGTAGAAGTTGTTTTCAGGATCAATTTCATTTTCCATGTCTTGTAGTTTGTGTTCTGTATATTCAAAAGTTTTAAATTCCATTTTTTCACATTTTGTGTTCCACATTTGTTGCTGTTCCTGTCTGTTATCTCCAATTGGAGATGACTGATATCTATCAGAGCTAATCATTGTTATCTGTGATGTATAATCACTCTTTTATGTTGTTCTCATACCTTGTACTGTCCTTTTGTGTTGTTCTTTTGAACTCAATTGTATTTATCCAGTTCCTGAATGTCTCTGATGATGAGCACTTTAGCCTCTTCTGGTGATCCGTTCAGCTTTATGTAGATTTTGCAGTTTGCAGTCCATGTAGATTGGATTTTCTTCTGCCTCCTCAAAAAACGTGCTGTTTTGGCAATATCCGCATTCCTTTTCGTCAGGTGCTCGTTGAGATAGACGTCTGACCCCTTCAACTGTCTTCCTTGTCTCAGTAGCGCAGTTTTGTGTTTTCTGTTCGTGAAGCGCATTATTATGGCAGGTTTATCTGTCTTATTTTTCCGGGGGAGAGGATGACATGTGAAGTGGATACAGACACAGATGACAGGATCCAGAAAGAAATGAAGAACACAGTTAACATGTAACAAGATCGAAGGGTCAAACATCATCTGATTATCAAGTTATATTCTTTATTCATGCTGATTAATTTAATCAGAATAATTACTATGAGTTATTAGTTTCTATTAACCATCTCTTCCCTAGCCCCATCTCCAATGGTGCCCCGTGTGAGGCAACCTTAAACCATCTTTATTGCAAAATGTACACACAATCATCAAGAATTAACAATTTCAAAGTTTTCAATGTAGTGTAGTGGTGGTTAGTTTATCTTTAATTCTGAGGTCACTAACAGCATTAACTTTATAAATTCTGATTCATTTAATTTGAATAATTATTATCAATAATTTTTATTTTCTATGACCCACCCTGCCTGTACACTAACAAAGGTGACCCGTGTGAGGCAATCTTAAACCATCGTTATAGCACTATTTACAGTAAGTACAATAATTTGTAAATTCTGATTAATTTGATTTGACTAATTACTGTCAATAATTATAATTTTCTAATAACCAAACCTGCCCTCCAACCAATTCCACCTCCCTGCAATGACCTGCAAGTTTAATAGTCCTTGAATATTAATATGACGTGAGCCTCAGTTAGCTTTGACCATAAATCTGCTTGAGAGAGAAGTAAAGAGAGGAGGAGTAAAGAAGTTGAATCGGTATTTCTACTTTTAACTATCTGTTTTTACACAACTATTCTATCTACTATCTACTGGAGGAAAGACTGTGTGGACTTTTGACTCCTCTGCTGAGTCATTGTGTGCATACATGTGTTGTCGATAATTCTGATTCTGTAACATGAATCTTTGTAAGTCAAACAAGAAAGATGTGGTTGTTGGATGGTAGAATAATGCAAAGTGGAAGTCACAAAAACACAAAAACAAAAACAACGGCAGTTCATAGTTCCTTTGCCCTTGTATGGTGTCCTGCTCTGGATTAAGTGCACTTATTGTTTTACTTCAGTGGCTCATTCAACAAAATTTTTCAAATTTGTAAGTATCATACATATCAACATTTCTACAATGTGAATAAAATGATGTTCGTGGCGCCAGAACCAGGACAAAACATGTTCTCCTCACTCTTCCTAAACCTGACCAGACTGTAAGCTCAGTGATGTCACAACATGAAATTAAAAAAATGAACCGAAAGAAATGTAAAGTTTTCAAATAACTGAAGTTTGTAGTAACTACTTTTTAGTATTATATGTAAGTTTGAAGAGTAGTTCTATTGCAAATGGACTTCACTTGATGATACGACGACACTTTTTTTGATTTTCCAGTCCAGTTTGTTTTTACCCATTTCTGCACAGGTGATTGAGGTGTGTCAGGAGGAGAGACCTCACCTGAAACTGATCCACATCAGGGCTCCTCCTCCCTATATAACCTGGCTATCAAATCATCTCTCTCTCTCTCTCTCTCTCTCTAATTCGCTCTCTCCTTCCCGGCATGCTGGGCTTTTTTTTGGTTATGTTTGGTTAGATTTATTTGCTGAACTGCACTACACTTACAAACACACACACACCAATCAGTTTTGGTGGGAGACTCACACAGATAGTTGTCCTGTTGTTTTGTATTTTGTATGAACCCAGAGCTGACACTTTCATTAAACCTGTTATCATTCCTGAAAATGTATGTATGATTATACAGAAACATCTCTCCCATTGAGCCCAAAGTACATTCAAAGCTGTCGTTGAAGTGTGTCTGATTTTTCCCAAACAGTCAGAAGCTCAGTTAGTGCTTCTGTCATTGATCTATAGGAATCTGAACACAGAATTATTAATCGTTTCAGGCCTGGATCTTTCAAATGTAAAAATCAGCCTGCAGATGAGCTGCAACTGCCACTTTTAGCTGTAAAACACAATGGCCCTCATTTATCAAACGTACGGCAGAAAAACGTGCGTACGACCATTTCCACGCAAACTTCGGCATTTATCAATTTGGACGTGAGCGGGAGCTACAATCAAATCTCACGTCAGGTCTGAGATCGTGTACGCAAATCTGAGTCTGTGGATTTGCGGTGCAGAACAGCAAAATCTGGCTGAGTCTGAAAATAACAAACCTCAGCTGTCATTAAGCATAAGCAGTCACATATTTAGATCAGATCAAAACGGATTCTTAAAACGAATAAAACAAAAATATTTGTTTAGAAAGCCCACGTTTTTACTGATAGTCTACCACTTTTTTGTAATATAAAATATGATAGGCTAAATAGCCTAACATGACAACTAATTAACGGAATACCTAATAACCTGCTACAGAGCAGGAACGCAGACACAGTGCGCACACACGCACACGGGTCACAGTGGAGCTGTTCGGGCTGCTGAAGGGCAGGTGGCTCTGTCCCGGACCAGCAGGGGGAACGCTGCTGTATACCCGGAGAAAGTGTGTGATATTATTTTGGTCTGTCAAGTTTTGCACAACATCGTATTAGTGAACGGAGCCTTTGATGTGTCGGCGCAGCCAGATGAGCCAATGCCCATGGAACCGTGGCAGCACAGCCTCCACTGGGGGCTACACGGAGGACACAGGACCTCATTCATCACCTTTAAAACGTAAAGTATACCTTCAACTCTTGCAAATGCTCTGCAGTATTTAATCAGTAATGTGAAGTATTGGTGGAATTGGCTAAAGGCATAATAAACACAGAAAATGGACAACATTTAGTCATTTTAACACTTTATTAAGGCTTTTTTAGAGTTTCATTAATTTCTTTTAATGTGTTATTTATTGCCTCATGTGCGCCGACAACTGAGGCCAATAAACTTCATATTTCTGTGTGTCTGTCCAGGACCTCTGCCGTGATGATGTTTGGTCTGGACGCAGCACCGGGGCCAGAGGGCACGCGCTCTGGGGAGGAGACCTCGCTGACATGATGCTGGTGTCTGGCTCTGAAACATTTAAAAATACAATAAAAATGTATATCCATGTAACATGTGTAAGCCTAATTATTTGTAAGAAATGTGAACAGTCAGAGTTTGATAGATTTTACAATGCAAGCAAAAGGGGGTTGTTAGTTACCATTCTGCTCTGACACGACTGCGTCTGCGTCACCTCAGCCGGAGTCCGTTCCTCTGGCAACGCTGTTGACTGCCTCCGTTATTCTCTTCCATACAGCGTTTTTATGACCTCCTTTAACTCCATTTTTCAGACTGCCAAAAAGCACATCTTTGTTTTGCTCCACCTCGGATGTCAGGATGCCGATCTCCATCTCAGAACAGTTTATTTTCTTGCCAGTGTTTCTTCTCTCCATGTTTGACGTCAGTGGGCGAGGCCTCCGAACCAGGAATATTTAAGGGCGTAACATGTTAATGACGATCGAATTCAGCCGCCGCATTTATCAAGACCCGATCATTCCTACGCTCAGATTGGTCAGATACGAATGTTTCATAAATCACACGTGTGTCCTGTCGTACGACCAATTCTGCGCTCAGATCTGCGCCCGTTTTCACGCAAGATTGATAAATGAGGGCCAATGAGTCCACATCATTGTGGTCTTACATGGTCCAAGTTCAAATTAGAAAACAGTATGACTGAAAATGAGGAAATATCCAGGTCCCTGACTCAAAAACACCATTTTGTGGCTTCTAAATCCCCTGCCTGAGTGTTACGTGGCAAAAACTTATCATAGTTCTTTATTTCCTTATTTACACTAACTTTGAGACAGCTTTGTTCACATAATTTTCATAGTAGAGGTCAGAGGTCGGCAGCCATCTTTGGAGGCCGGTAAAAGAATTTAAAAAAGCATCAACGATCGCAGTTTGTCGCTGTTTTATCACCACTTAATCATGAATATTGTGTTTTGGCTCAGTATTGTACTGAAATGGATAGAAGAGAAGACATCATTGGTGAGTCGACAGAACTTCATAATCGCTTGTTTATTTTGGTGATTGTACCTGTTTGATGTGGTTTTATCTTGAAGTGGGTTCAATGAATAAAATCATAAGAATTTAATCACGCAAACGAGCCGGACACAAACAGGAACAGGTGCTCAGTGCGATTCTGGTGAAGGTAGGATTGTTGTGTCGTCATGTCCTCATTGTGAAATATTTTCGCGTTGGGTTATTCTAAAGAATCAGGATTTGATGACCAACAATCTTGTATCTTTCTCCAGAATCACATGAAGCATCTTTAGATATATAACATGTAACATTCAAAATGTCTAAAAACAGCCAGACTTTTGTTCATGTTTCATTCATTCAGATGATCTGATCTGATGCTCTTTGTGTTGGTCGACATCACAAAGTTTCCACAGACATCACAGGTAGACACTGCTTCCTGACTCTCTGATTAACCACTGATAAAGCAGTTTTATTTGGGCGATGCACGCCTCTGGGGTGGGGTTTGTCTTTATTTCCCTAAAGAGATCAGAGATCACTCAAAGACAGACGAGACAGAAGGATTATAATGAATTCTAGTCTTTTTAATTTTTTTAAATATTACCTTTAAATAATTCTTCTTCTGACCATGAAGAGACTGTTCAACAGGAGAGGATATGAGGAACGTGTTTTTGAAAGTTTGCACCTGAAGCTGAAGGATTTGAAAATGAAAGCATAGGGTTTGAAAAGCAAATACCTCTTCAAAGAAAACATCCCTGCATGTCCGCGACCAGAGTTTCATGTGACTCATCTGAAACACGACACAGACAGAGATGGATTATGTGGCATCTGGAGGGATAACGGCTTCAAGAACCCACATGGAGGCTCTCTGGTGTGGTGGAGTCTGGCTGTGAAGCCTGATGACATCACATCAGCTGAGAGGAGGCTCCTGGAGACGACCTACCCCGACCGGACGCAGGAGCAGGTCCAGGTGCAGCAGAGCTTCCTGGGGAAGTTTGCCACCTCCCCGTCCTTCTCTGAGCGCTCCAGGCTGGGCTCGTACCGCTTCACCTTCCCCCTGGAGGAGCTGCTGGAGGCCTACAGCCAGCAGGTACTGAGGGTCAGATGAGCGATGCGTTGTGAGTGGTTATTTGTCATGCACTCATCGATTTAGAGATTTTTCTTTCAGAAAAGTGGAAAGAAAACACGATCGAATATAAATTGATGTGTTTATTTTAGTTCAGATTTCTGTTCCGGATGTTTTTTTTACCATTTCCTACATTTTTAGTTAGATAACCTCATTTGCATATTTAAACATGAAATATCAGAAAACCTATCATGAATAATAATAATGTAAGTAATCAACTTGTGAAGTTTTATCTAGTAGTTTAAATCTCTACCTAATTCACAATTTTATGTAGCCATTATATATTTATATATGTGTGTATATATATATATATATATATATATATATATATATATATATATATATATACACATATATACAGTATATATATAAAATGAATATAAAATGAACAGTAGCTGCAGTAAACAGTGCAAAATGGTTGACAGTGCAAATGAAAGTGAAACAGTGCAAATAGAGGTAGAAATGATCCATTGTCTATTATTGAGTCTGTTGGAGCTGGACTGGGACAGCAGTCTGCCACTGAACACACTCCTCTGCCTGGTGACGGTGTTGTGCAGAGGGTGGTGGGTGTTGTCTAGTATGGACAGCAACTTGTCATGAATAATAATAATGTAAGTAATCAACTTGTGAAGTTTTATCTAGTAGTTTAAATCTCTACCTAATTCACAATTTTATGTCCAAAAATGTTGGAATTTTACATTTTATTAGATTTTAAATGATAAAATCTCTTCAGCTGCACTTACAAACTGTCCAGTTTTATTCCTCTCTACATTCTGACGGCTTTAACAGAGGACTTTGTTCATCATTCACAGCCTGATTTATACATGTGATTCCTACAAACACGGAACCATTGATATTTTTCATGGCTGTTGACAAAATTATCTGATTTATGGAGTGATCAGAAGTGATATGAGTTCAATACTGCTTGTCAACAACATCAAACAAGAATCTTGAATACATTTGTAGTCACTCCATAGCCCAAACAAACCTAATATCAGAATATAGATCAGAATAAAACTGGCTGTTGATGTCATACTGTCTTCTTAGAGCTATGAATAATAGATAATCCATTTCTGCCTGCTGCATCATAGCATTTTTACCCTCAGGGGCAGAAACGATAGGTTGTGAACTTATTTTCAAAATACAGAAATGTGAAATTAGTTTCGGTATCGGCTGAAAAAAATCCATATCATGCATCTCTAATTTAAACATAAGTACATCAACAGGAACCTTGGTGAATGTATTTGTGAGGACTCTTCCACTAAAACCTCTTTTATCGTTCCAGTTTTGCTCCGGCACTCAGCCCGTCATGCGGGTCTTCAAGACCGTCCTGTACAAACAGGAGGTGATGTACGCGGTGCTGGTCCACAGTCCAGTTAGTGATGAGCTGTTGTCAGACCGTCCTCTGCTGACTGATGATCCAAACTCTGTCTGCTCCTACAGAGATGGCTGCTTCATTTGGAAGCCTGAGGCCATGTGTGAGACACACAGGTGAGAACGAAACACTTGCCAAGGGGAAAATGGTACGTTAGAGCTGCTCCCTCTGGAACAGAAATCTCTCACTATAGAGGTATTTTGATAAGATATAAACAGAGAAGACAACAAGTTAAATCCATGCATTAAAGTAAAATATGTGACAATTATATAAAAATTATTGTTGGTGTTTGTTAAAGGCCATGAAATCCATCCTGTTGTTAAGAGAAACGTTTCAGTCTGTTTGGTTCAGTTTGTTCTTCGTTGTCTCTGTCTTGTTTCAGGTGTGAGTTGGTCCTGAGACCTGATGAAAACCAGATGGGAGTGAGGGAGGTGGTGTCTTACCCTCAGTTTTATGTTTGGGATCATGTTGCCGTCGCCCTGCATGTGGACAGACAGGTGCCTTCACTGCTCACTGTTCTCTTTACAGACGGTAACACCACCATCTAAGTCTTGTAGAAAACTGAACTGACACCGGATCAGCTCGTACATATTGCAAAGATAAATTGGCTGAGATGTCCGAGGTGGATCTGCAGGTTCTGGACATTTATGGCGGCTCTGATCCTTTGAATCAGACACATTTCAGCACTCAGTTTGTCTTTTCAGTATTTTAATTTAGGTGAGCTACGTCTTGAAAGAGTTGCTGTGATGTGATAAATACGTCTGAACCTCCCGCTGAAAGAGAAGAGCCCCAAACACCCAATAACAAATAACCTGATGTGAGCGTGCTATTAGCCACAGGCATGACATTAGAGCCTCATGGGAAATGTAGTTATTTTAACAGAAATTACAGTTTTCATCAAACAAACAACAACAAACAAATTTCCCTGTCTGCGGGACATTAAAGGATTTCTTATTCTGATTCTGATCTTTGTTGAAATGATGGAGAATAAGTGTTGAAATCTGCTTTATTGTCCTGAACTCTACTGTAGCATTGTGGTTTCTAGACTCTGTATTACACTGTTATCTAACAGTGATAATCTGAGTTAGCATGTAGCATGGCTGCTAACAGTCTAGTCTTCCTGACCCGACCCTGCAGCTGTTCTGCTCATCACCATCTTCTCTTTTTCTGTTTCAGGTGCTGAACTTTGATTCTTACCGACTGAGACAGAACCTCAAGTACTGCAGCAGAGCAAAACCTTCAATTATACCTCGTTACAAGTTTGATGACTTCCCAGAAGCTAAAGCGATACTAATGAAATTATACCCCAACGCTCCATCACCACCGAAAAGAGCTTCACAGCTAAGTCAGAGTTTGTCTTCTGCACATTTCTGATAATTGGAAATAGGAACTCCATACAGGAGCATGAGCAAGATTAACTCATGTTTAATAGTGTACAGTACTGAGGACGGGCGCATCCTGACATCCCTCCTGGTTGTCATCAAATCATAAGATAACAAGAACATCAGATGCTGATTAGCACAAAGACAAATCACATATCCAGTGATTAATGGATAGAAGCTGAAGTTGAATCTTAGCTACGCACATTTCTGCAAAACCACAAGTTCAAGCTGAACGTTTCTTTATGTTGTAACTTTACGTTTGTTTAGGCTGAATTTTATAATTCTCTCTCGTCACACCTGTGTGCTCAAAAAACATTTGGTTAGATTCAGGAAACATCATGGTTCGAATTAAAATACATGTTTTAGTCGCGACACAGATGGAGATGTTCCGACTACGCTTGAGTCGATATTGGTCACTAAGAAAACAGCTGGTGTGACTCTGACTGCAGTCGATTGTTGGCAGCCGTGTCTACTGTAATCACTCACCTGCTGATGCGACAGGTGGCTAACGATCATATAATGCAAATGTGATAAGACACGTTTGGTACACATGGTCTACAGTCTACTGATCGCTCGCCACATTCACACACACATTCATACACTGAAGGCGCCAGCTGCTCATCAGGAGGTTTGGAGTTCAGTATCTTGCTCAAGGACACTTTGACATGGAGCTGGGGGGAGCTGGAAATCGAACCAGCAACCTTCCAACGACTAGACAACCTGCTCTACCTCCTGAGCTACATTAACTCTAACACAGACGCATCACTCCCCCTCAGCTGAACTCTCCACTGCAGCTGCTCCATTCAGTGCTGCTACGTCGTTATTACTTACACCAGTTGAATTTTGAGCACTCGTCTTATTTTTAAATTGTTTTAATATCAGGAAGTGCTGATGTAATACTGTTGTGTTGTTTTCCTGCAAACTAATCCACTGAAGTACAAAGAATACACTTGAAATTTTACATGTTTTTTATAAAAGCATCAATCAGCTGAGAGATCTGTGAAACTGCTGATCTGATGGATTATAGAGATGTTAGACATTTATAATCATTCATGTTTAAATCTGAGCCAAAGTTGAATATATTTTATTGGAAGCCTCTATTTAATGAAATGTGCCTTTTCTTAGCTGTCACATGAACAGAACAGAACAACAAAACCACAGTTTACAAGTCACACTGACAGAATATCCGAGACAAATTTTAATATATGTAAAGTGTGTGGATCCAGGAGACGGAAATGTGATGTTAATCAGAAAGAACAGATTGTTTGTCGTCAGCAGCACAAAGTGAATTTTCAGCTATAAGATCAGAAAACCTGGAGTGTGTTTGTGTCAGACGCTGTGAGTCTGAGAGGACAGCAGCTCACGGAGGCTCCTTCCATCTGAAACAACGTGTTTCCTGGTTCAATATAATTATTCAAGACAATAGGGAGTTACTTTTATTTATGTATTTGTTTATTTCAACAACGCAGTACAAATACCTCAGACTTTACCTTCCAGCACTGTAGTCTTCTGAGCTTCCAGCGGTTTGTGTGAGTGATTAAAGACAAACGATCAATAAGAACCCAAACTGGTTTTCATTCTATAAGGATGCTGCCACCTGCTGGTCACCGATGGAGCATCAGAGTCATTCTGTGTAATAAAGAGATCCAGTTAACATGTTAAACGTCTGCAGTGGTTCTTTGAGCTTATATTTAAAGGAAAGACATAAAATAATGATTCGATAATAAACACATAATTTGTTTTATTTCTGTGATGACTACAAAGTCATTCAGACTAACACCCGATACTTTACAATCTACAATTCTACAATTTATTTAAAAGCTGTAGTTACTACTTATAATTCAGACTTTTCATATGAAATACTTTATTAATTTAAAGGAGAACTTCGGTCGATTTAAACATGCAGCTTCATTGCTCAAGCTACCCTTGACTTGCCAGTACCGAAGACGCGAACAAATTTGGTCCAACCATTACAGAGCTCCGTGAACGGAGATGTAGCATTGAACGCTAACAGCATGGGGTCAGAACTTCACGCTGTGTTTTAAGCATCTTAACATGCTCCACATCTCACACCAAAAGTTATGCAACATCAGCAGACACCTTAGCACACAGCACTGTAGCGTTTATGACTAAAACTGAATAAAAAAGTAGTTAAAATAGTGTGTTTGTGCAAGGAGCTACTTACCTGTTTGTTGACATCCGTGTGTTCCGGTAGCTAGACCAAACTAGCATATCCATCAAGTGTGCACTTAACAGGCTAAACAGGCTATTGTAAGGCTCATGGCTCATGACAGGCTGTAACATGGACATGTACATTATGAACATAAACACGAAAATGCTGGAATACGTTTCCGTCTCCGCCAGTGAGGGAGTAAGTGCACGCTCGACGGATTGACTAGTTTGGTCTAGCTACCGGAAGACGCGGATGTCAACAAACAGGTAAGTAGCTCCTTGCACAAACACACTGTTTTAACTACTTTTTTATTCAGTTTGAGTCATACACGCTACCGTGCTGTGTGCTAAGGTGTCTGCTGATGTTGCATAACTTCTGGTGTGAGATGTGGAGCATGTTAAGACGGTTAAAACACAGTGTGAAGTTCTGACCCCATGCTGTTAGCGTTCAATGCTACATCTCCGTTCACGGAGCTCTGTAATGGCTGGACCAAATTTGTTCGCGTCTTCAGTACTGGCAAGTCAAGGGTAGCTTGAGCAATGAAGCTGCATGTTTAAATCGACCGAAGTTCTCCTTTAAGAGACTTGGGAGAACTTTGTCGGAAGCTTGTTTTTTCTTTTCTTCACTTTCAGGCTTTGTCAGTTGAGCTTTCTGATCAGAGCAGATACAAGAGTTAAAAATAAATGGTGACTACATTACCCCCAATGCAACTCTTTCTCTTTCAGCTGGGTGTCAGATTGCAGTGTGTTCTGCTAGTAGCATGTGAGGAGCTGCAGAGTTGTGGTAAGATCACTTCTGTCGTACACACATCAACACGTGTTTCCTTTATAACAAGACGCTGACTCGAGTGACATCACATGAGGACATTAATCAGTTTGGCACATTTCTCCAACAACAGTCTGCTGGTATTTATTTCCCAAAATATAAAAGTTGTGGTGTCTGATGCCGTCTGCAATCTGTTGTTTCAAGTTTTTATTTGAAGCGACCTTTTGCTTTTTCCTTTTAACCCTTAAAACCCCAAGGTGCCCCAATTGGAAGACTTTAAAGGTACAATATGTAAGAAATCTAAAGCAACTGGCCGTAAAATCAACATAATATGTCAAAGAGACTCAGTCATAATGTTCATATAAAATACTGAACTCACCAGCAACAACAGTACAGCCAAAATGTTCGCATTAAAAATAATCTTTTGCAGACCGCAAATCATGTTGATGTTTTGAAATCATGTTTTGGCATGTGGCGCCACCCACCGCCGTCTACAAATTATTGCAGTCAGTAGAGTCTCAGCTGCCAAGCAACCACAGGTTGCCAGGTACAACTGAGCTACAAGGGCGGAGGCAACGAAATCTAAAAGTCCTCGTTATGAATCACAAAAACGCCAAGATAAAATTCGAGGCAAAGCGAGGGTCTATATAGGAGGTGCATTTGAACGGTGGACACAGTTGAAAGCTGAGAGGAATTTGAAAACGGATGCATGATTGGCTGTTTTGCTGTGAAAAGTTTGTTTTATTGGTAAATCCACACTGCTTCCTGGAAGCCCCATGTGTTGTGTTAGATTCAAAACAATCTGGTCATCTCCAACGGGCTTTAGGACCCGGGGGGGAAGCCTTACAAGCGCTGCACAGCCTGCACGTCGTACGGACTGGGACTCTACGGATTGAAATTTAGAGCTTTGGCAGCAATATTTCTAAGGGATACACACCCTGAAAGTGCTTTTGTTTTAGGCAAGACTAAAAGTTATTGAATTTTTGCTGTGTGCCATCTTCATTTACTATTCACCAGTAACACATATACTGATAATTACACATCTCAACTAATCCTCAAAGTGTTCCCTTTCCCATGACACCAAAAGTATTCAATAAACCTTGTGGTTACAGAGATGTACTCATTTTATTATGGATATGCAATTTTCAAGCAAGGGCCTAGAAAATTGGCTCTGGGCTTAAAATTAAGATATTTATTCAGTTTTTTAATTCCATTGCGTGCTTCTGTCTGTAGAAACCTCCACTGTACTGGAAGAAGGTTGTAGTCACACAGAGGGCAAGTAGGGCACAAATGTGGTCTGGGACGAAGTTGGTTCTGCTGGACAGAGTGCTGTCCTGTAGCAGGCGTTTCTTCACCATCTTATAGTTTCTTGGGTTAGGGTTATAACCTACACACAGATCAATACTTTCTGTTGGACTCTCACCACTCACTGGAGCACCAGCTGGGGGTCACCAGAACCCTAAACCATCAGGCTGAGACTGTGTCCACAAAGACAGAGAGGAAGGAGAAGGAAGAGAAACACATCAAGGGAGCACTTAAAACCTGTGGCTACCCATACCGGACCTTTGTCAAAACCTCTTACAGATCCATAGCAGACAGAGAGAAGGAGACGAGAAAATCGTCATTGTCATTCATGTCCAGAGAAGACAGATGGTTTGAGAGGACTAAAAGAATCCATCTATGTCAAACTGGAACAGTCGTCATTGAACAGAGGAGGTGGACTAAAACATCACTTATCAACCACCTACAATCCTGTACTGAGTTCCCTCAGACAGCTTAACAACCATTCACACCTGGACTCACCTAGCAATGCACATGAAGGCCGGCTGGGTCAACGACCCACAAGTGTCCTTAACAACACTGTTAGGACACTCCCACACTGTTTAATGACACTCCCACACTGTTTAATGACACTCCCACACTGAGGACAATCTCACACAATGTTTAAAAGCCTGCGTCTCCTCCAGTTACTGAGAACTGAAGAAGCCTCTTGGATGAGAAGTGAAACGAGTTCAAGAAACTGTATCGGGTCCAGTTGATTACGATACAGCACCTAGAATTACCATGACCTGGATGACTGAGAACCTTCATCAACACCAAGCTGTTATATTTATTGTGGTTCTAAGGTTTAAGTTAATTATTGATCAGAGATACAAACGGACAGTTTAGTACCTTTTATGAGTCTGAATTATTGACTTGGCTATATTTTCCCTTCTTCAAGGGTGGTGCTCGCGAGGCAATCTCATGTAAATTAGATCCTATTATTTCTCATAATATATGATATATGATGAAATATCATATCATTAATAATTATTCATGATAATCACTCATCATAATTGATTGCCAAATTTAATCCAACTTCCCTGTTAATGTTAAGCACAACATGACTCAACTGGACAGTACCACACCTGTTCAGTGTGGGAACATACTTTCCTCTTGAGGTCAGAGATCACTTCTCTTGTGAGCAGAGACGAGCGAGCAGACAATCAAGTAACAGTAAAGACTTTCAATTTTTCTTTTTCATCTACTTCATTCCCCATCGGACCATGAAGACACGGACCAACAGCAGAGGATATATGGAACGTTATTGGGAAGGTCGGCACTTGAAGCTGACAGATTTGAAAGAGGAAGCAAAGGATTTGGAGAACCAATATCTCATCAAAGAAAACATCCCATTATACCCCCGACCAGAGTTTCATGTGACTCATCTGAAACACGACACAAAGCAACTTGGATTAAATGGCATCAGGAGGGAAAGTGGCTTTGAGAGCCCACATGGAGACTCTCTGGTGTGGTGGAGTCTTGTTGTGAAGCCTGATGACATGACATCAGCTGAGAGGAGGCTCCTGGAGACGACCTACCCCGACTGGACGGAGGAGCAGGTCCAGATGCAGCAGAGCTTCCTGGGGAAGTTTGCCACCTCCCCGGCCTTCTCCGAGCTCTCCAGGCTGGGCTCGTACCGCTTCACCTTCCCCCTGGAGGAGCTGCTGGAGGCCTACAGCCAGCAGGTACTGAGGGTTGGATGAGCGATAAGTTGTGGGCGGATAAGAGGAGAGCTGACAGGTTGAAACACCCAGTTCATTGTCTCGTCTCGTAAATATAAATTGATGTGTTTATTTTGGTTCAAATTTCTGTTCCGGATGTTTTTTTATATTTCCTACATTTTTAGTTAGAGAGACCTCATTTGCATATTTATACATCAAATATCAGCAAACTTGTAATAAAAAAATAATGATGTAAGTTATCAACACGGGAAGCTAAATCTAATCTAATAGTTTAAATCTTTAGGAATCAGATAACTTAAAGGAGCCGTCCCTGAGTTTCTTCTGTAAAACTAGGTAGTGTTCCTTTAAAGTGAAAGAAGGAGAGTCGATGTTGTCTGTGTGTTTTCGGGACATTAACAGGGACCTTGATGAATGTATTTATGAGGACTCTTCCACTAAAACTTGTTTTATTGTTCCAGTGTTGCTCCAGCGCTCAGCCCGTCATGCGGGTGTACGAGACCGTCCTGCACAAACAGGAAGTGAGGAATGTTATACTGATCCACAGCCCAGCCAATCAGGAGCTGTTCTCAGACCGTTCTCTGCTGACTGACGACCCAAACTCTGGCTGTGTCCCAATTCAGGGTCTGCACACTTCGAGTGCGCATTTGAAGTGCGATTACGTCACTATGCCGCGGCGAAGGGTGTCCCAATTCAAAGTGTTCTCATGATGCACCCAACAAATGCGCACAATCCTTTTACCTGCTTTTGGAGTGTGCACCGCTACTACACTTTACTTCTTTGAACATCCACCGCCAGATATGTTAAACTTCAAGGTAAAATACGTTGGTAATGCTCAGCTTGATGCCTTTGGAAGTAAAACCTTAAAAGCTTCACTTTCAAACATTAGACGTTCAGAGGTTGACTTGTATTTTATATCTAACTGTGACTATGGAGATGTTAGAGACTTGTTTTACATAAATGGACAAGAATGGACCAAGATGAACAGATTCAGATCAGGCTGTGATCCCTGCTTAATTTCCGGACTGTAACACTGTAAAATCTAGTTGAACTTCTGAATGAAGAGCTAAGTTTATGATTATCCTTATGATCAGAGGTGGGAGTAAGTCACATACATGCAAGTCATAAGCAAGTCACAAGTCTTAACCTTCAAGTCTCAAGCAAGCCCAAAGTTACTATTGATGAAAAATCAAGCAAGTCAAGTCGAGTCATGGCTAAGGTCAAACAAGTCACAAGAAGTTCGTATGAATGTATTCTTCATATCTGTTGACACAGTAAACAGAAGAGGGTGGTTAGTCAATAATATGATGTATGTGCATAGTAATTTTAGAATTGTTTTTCAAACCCATAAATACAAGAATAAGATTAGATTAATATCAACCCTGGGACTGCAGCATACTGCTCATCCTGACAGCTGAGAATGTTACTCTCAGGTATTTTTCCCCTCCCCCGCTAGAAAGGGAGGCTGAAAATCACAAGACATGTCTGTTCTGTCCTGAAATGTGTGTTTCTCTTCTATAAAACACACTCTACATCTCAGAGGCGGAGGGAGAAGCAGGTCCGTCGCGGACGTGAACGAAAAAACAAGTGCGTCAAACTGAATGTGTGCCGGTACGGTGTCCTGTTGGGTTGTGAGCGCGTAAATGCACGCCTTCATTTGAAATAATGTCTGTGCGCACTGAAGACGCTATATCTGAAACACACACACGCTTTAACCAAGACGGCGGCCAAAATCACCCAGACATGAAAAAATCTTTGAATCCAAATGTGATGATTTTCAGAGCTTCCTTCATGCTGCCTCTCCTCCCCTGATCCTGTCGGCCACAGTGCCACTCTGGCACGCAGTGCGTCATACAGTGGCAGAGGGCAAAGTATCAAAAACGAAACTAACGTCTCAATATGCGCCAAAGTCCCCCACCTCTGCTACATGGAGCACCAATCATCCGGAGGCTGGTGTGTAAGTGACTCAGGAAAGAAGAGCGAGTGGCTCACGTGTCTACAGGATCACTCTTTGGCTTGAACCAGTTACCACAACATCACCAGACTCATCATGCGATTTTAAGAGTTGTTGAGTTAAAACAAGCTTTATAAACATTGTGAAACTGTGTCTCTAACAGATTGTAAGTCATTGTGTCCTTGTTGTAAATTCAGCATTAAATCTTTCAGCTGAAGTTGTTTGTCTCCTTGTAAAAAGTGTCAGTTTGTGGCAGCATGTCTGTACCAGCCTGTCTGCTTCTGTGTCTAAAGTGCTAAAGTCTTACCTGCCAACATTGATCAGCTGTTTGAACACACTGTTTACACTGATTTCACCATTTACACTCCATTTATGAAAGAAGAAACATGTTATTGATCTAAACATGTCACATGTTACAAAGACACTAAACAGTAACAATATAGGCTACTTCTTTGTCCCCGTGGAGAAAGTCCCCAGACTCCCTTAACAAATGTGTCAGTTAATTGTCTGTGTTTCTGTAGTTTTGTGAACTAGCTGGACGGCAGCTTGATTTTTTCACTGAATAGTCATTATGTTTTTAGAAGTGACCAAATGTAACACCAAATATTACAGCTGGTTACAAATGCAAATTAACTTGTTTTTAAGTATTTTCTGAGGTATTTTTCCGTGCAGTAAACTGTTTTCTGTCTTCCTGTTTGAAGCTACAGAACTTCGTCTGTGCAGCTTTTTTCAAACAAGTTGATAGAATTCAAAATAAAACTGTCTTCAGTGCAACAAAAGGTTGTAGTTTGTTTTTTAAATGAGGTCACACTTTGAAAAAACAATTAGAGGGTGAATTTGTATATAATCCATCATAAATCTTATCAGCATATTTGGCCGGAGAATGAAATGTTCTGTTTACAGGCTAATTAAATTAATCACAAATGAGTCCATAAACACTTGAGTTTGAATTTCACAGTAAAATGGTGAACTGAAATAAAGCTGTTAAACTGACTGTATGATTATTGCACTTTAATCTGAAATTGAAAAACTTGCAGGACTTAAAATGAAGCATTTCTGTCCCCTGATTAAAGTTATTCTGTTTTATTTCCATTAACAGAGACGAGGATGAACGCAGTGTGTTTACTCTGATGGAGGGAAATACTGCAAACAAAAGGCTGTCTGTAACACACACACACACACATACACACAAACACACACACACACACACACACACACAGACACACACACACAGGCTGTGTGGAGACGTTGCAGAAACACAAAGGACTCATTATTCACATCAAATATTTCTTTCTTTTCTTCACATCATCTTTTTTTCTCCCCAAACTGACAAAATAAGAGGCTTTTAATTAAAAATTAAAAAAACAGAATATTTAACTAAAACATGTTGAAGACATCATGAGATAACGTTCCCACATGGGAGGCACAATGACTCGTGGTGATCATGAAGAAGAAACTAAACAAAGTTAACAAGATTTATATTTTTAAGACAAAATTCTGTGGTGAGCAAAATAAATTCAATTCAGATATTAAGAGCAGCTGGATGAAGCTTATTCAACCTGGAACAAGGCTTAATGTGGATAAATGTGTCATCACTTAAACATCTCAGCTGTTTTCACACTGATGTGCATAAAAACTGAAACCAATATTGATCCACTGGACAAATATTGAAGGTTGTACAGTTATCAAACCTTCAGGGAGAGAAGCTGCAGGAGGACACTATAAAAATGTGACATGTGTTTGATCACGTCAGAGAAAAGACGACTCAGAGCAGAAACACCAGTTTAATGTTTGACTCACATCAACAGGCGTCAGCTCGGTGTTCTGCTCCACTGGACTGTATACGCAACATCACCGAGACTCCATTAACAAAATGCACAATTTTAAGAGTTGTTTCATGAGGAGAAACGTAACAATCTTTGTGAAACAGTTGCAACACATTCTAAGTGTACCAACCTGTCTGCTTCTGTGTCTAAAGCTGTTGTTGAGTCATCGGAGCACAGACATGATTTTGGGCTCTTCTGAGAGGTGAAGTATTTTCCCCAAAACTCATTATAGTCGTTATTTCCTTATTCACACTAACTTCGTGTACATGAAAAGGTCATTAATCAAGTGCTAAAGCAGAAAACAGCCTTTTCAAAGAGCACATAACTACATAAACGTGCATCCATTCCAAGTTTAGGCTTTTAAAAGCGGCAGTAAACTATATGTTACTGTCATCTGCTACATGGAGCACCAATCATCCGGAGGCTGGTGTGTAAGTGGCTCAGGAAAGAAGAGCGAGTGGGTCACGTGTCTACAGGATCACTCTTTGGCTTGAACCGGTTACCTCAACATCACCAGACTCCATTAACAAAGAGTTAAAACAAACTTCATAACGTAGTGAAACTGTGTCTTTGACAGATTCTAACTCATTGTGTCCTTATTGTAAATTCTGCATTAAATATGATACATGAAGCCAACTTTCATTCACGACATCACCAGACTCCCTTAACAAATCAGCTAATTTTAGGAGTTGTTGTGTAGCGTAAAACTTTCTAACGTAGTGAAACTGTGTGTGTGACAGATTGTAACTCATTGTGTCCTTGTTGTAAATTCAGCATTAAATCCTTCAGCTGAAGTTGTTTGTCTCCTTGTAAAAAGTGTCAGTTTGTGGCAGCATGTCTGTACCAGCCTGTCTGCTTCTGTGTCTAAAGTGCTAAAGTCTTACCTGCCAACATTGATCAGCTGTTTGAACACACTGTTTACACTGATTTCACCATTTACACTCCATTTATGAAAGAAGAAACATGTTAATGATCTAAACATGTCACATGTTACAAAGACACTAAACAGTAACAATATAGGCTACTTCTTTGTCCCCGTGGAGAAAGTCCCCAGACTCCCTTAACAAATGTGTCAGTTTAGTGAGTTGTTGAGTTGGAGACACTTTATAAACTCTGTGAAACTCTGTCTCTGACTCATTCTGCATTATTTGGACCTTCTTGTTAATTCAGCAAATGTTCTACATGAACTTCTTTCTGTCTTTGAGTGGAAACATGGAGTCAAAATAATGACTTAGATTTTTGGGTGAACTGTTCCTTCAACATGTAAACAGTATTTTACTCCAGTTTGGTCATTTAATCCCAAATTATGAATCATGTATTTGTCGCAGTAGCAACAGTCACACTGCTGTCAGATAAATGTGGAGGAGTAAAAGTATAAATTTGTATAAAATGGAAACACAGTACAAGTACCTCAAACTTTACTTTCCATCACTGTTGTCGTGTGTGATTGATAAAAGACGAACTGATAAAACGATCAATATTAATCCAAACTGAGTCTGTGCTGCAGACTGAACACGTGTTCAGTCAGAAGTCAGTCACGTAACGATGCTGCATTAATACAACACTTTAGAAATACTCTGTTACAAGTACAAGTCCTGTGTTGAAAATGGAACTGGTAAAAGTATTTACAGTGGGATTAAAAGTATTTTAAAAGTATTCAAACTAAATGTGATATTTCCCCATGATTAAATGAACCTAATATATCATCATGGAAAATTAAACTTTAAGGAGCTGTCTTCATGTGTAGCACTTATCACAGAAGAGTATAAGGGCCAGTGTTAATAACAGTAGTTTATTGTTATAAATACAGTAGTACAAAGGCCTTCTGTCTCTCCCCGTCTCTGTACTCACATGTCTCACACAGAGCAACGCCTCTTCAGTACTGTTGTAGTTGATATACTTCCCTGTTGAGATCAGAGACCACTTCTCTTGTGAGCACAAACAAGCAAGCAGACAATCAAGTAACAGTAAAGGACCATGAAGACACGGGTAAACAGCAGAGGATATGAGGAACATTATTGTGAAGGTCGGCACTTGAAGCTGACAGATTTGAAAGAGGAAGCAAAGGATCTGGAGAACCAATATCTCCTCAAAGAAAACATCCCATTATACCCTCGACCAGAGTTTCATGTGACTCATCTGAAACACGACACAAAGCAATATGGATTACGTGGCATCAGATGGAAAGATGGCTTCGAGAGCCCACATGGAGGCTCTCTGGTGTGGTGGAGTCTGGCTGTGACGCCTGATGACATCACATCAGCTGAGAGGAGGCTCCTGAGGACGACCTACCCCGACCGGACGCAGGAGCAGGTCCAGATGCAGCAGAGCTTCCTGGGGAAGTTTGCCACCTCCCCGTCCTTCTCCGAGCTCTCCAGGCTGGGCTCGTACCGTTTCACCTTCCCCCTGGAGGAGCTGCTGGAGGCCTACAGCCAGCAGGTAGCAGATAACTGAAAGGAGTATATTGTAAATATGAAACCTCTGAGTTTGTTCTCTAAAACTACGTAGTGCTCCTTTAAAGTAAAAGGAGGGAGAGTTGATTTTGTGTTTGTGCTGTTTTCATGACATTAACAGCATGCTCGCAGATGGATATGACCCCCTCAGATTCATAGTGACCCTGATCCGTCCCCCCCACTGTCCCTACATAAGACGACAAACAGTGCCGGTAAAACAGAGGATTAATGTTTGAGAGCCCGGCGTTTGTGTGCTACGACTGATGGTGGGTTCCAGTTGTACACGAATGTCGGAATTTCCAAGCTCCAAATTTCAATTTTAATCAGAACCTCCTGTCAAGTCGGATCTCCTACTCGGGAAGTCGGATTAATCTCACCAGCCCGACATAGAATTCATGCTATCTGCTAATCACGTAAACAGTAGTTACATGTTTTGTTGTACGTTTGTAAGGCTGGGAGCACTAAACTTTGGGGTTACATTGTTCTGAGCTCCAAGTTCCGACTCTCGGTGTAAATTAAACACACCATAAGGCACGACTCTCACTCCCCAGGGTCCTAAAGAGGAACTGGTAGCAGCACCTGTGACTGTTGCGGTGATCAGACCATTGTCCACTATGACAGGGCAGGTGATTTCAAGTCAATGAAGAAACAACAAAAAACACTCAGAGCGTTTTTAAGAAAAACAAACAATGTAAATAGGCTACCTACACCTGTTGCCTGTTGATTTTCCAATATGTGGCAGATAATCGTTTTGTAATGTTGAGTAGCTAGTCTGACATTAATAAACGGCATTTGCTGTTACCTGAAGTAGGCTAAATGTAAAATAAAAGTCTTTTAGGCTGTAGGTGAATAGCTCTAATGTTGTTTTTTAATTTTTCTGTATAATGTTATTTTAATAAGCAACTGTTGGGGCAGCCACAGGAGAAAAAGACTGCATGAGGAAGGAGGGACAGAAGGAATACAGACAGAACAAGGAGGGACGGGAGGCGACATGATAATGACATATACAAAGCCAAATCAACCCGACCCTAAAGAGGGACATTAAGGCCCGCAAACCACTGGCCCATAGGCTATTACTAAAGTAACTACTTGAGCGCTAGTTAAAGCCCAAATGACACAAAAATAACTTATTGAGTTGAAATAATTTGCTGACAGCTCGGTCCCCCCCAGTTCAAAAACGCCACCTGCGCCCCTGATTAACATGGACCTTGATGAATGTATTTGTGAGGACTCTTCCAATAGAACTTCTTTTATTGTTCCAGTGTTGCTCCGGCGCTCAGCCCGTCATGCGGGTGTTCGAGACCGTCCTGCACAAACAGGAAGTGGTGTACGTTATACTGGTCCACAGCCCGGCCAAACAGGAGCACTTCTCAGACCGTCCGCTGCTGACTGACGACCCAAACTCTATCTGCTCCTACAAAGATGGCCGCTTCATCTGGAGGCCTGAGGCCATGTGTGGGACACACAGGTGAGAAATACTGTTCTTAAGTACTGAAGTACTTGTACTTTACTTGGGTATTAACATTTTGTCCAACTTTAAACTTTAATACTTTGTTTTTGACACAAACATTGTACCGTTTACTCCACTACATCAATTCTTTATTAGTTCAGAAAATTCTACTTTTTAAAATAAGTCAAGTTTAAAATGATCCTGGATTACCTGAGAAATACAGTCACACAGCTGAAGCAGTAAGAAGTTGACTTGTTACAGGACGTCCCTCAGATCTTTGGGTTCAGTGTTCAGATGTTTTGCATCCAGGTGTTTCACCTGTGAAGGTCTGTGGACGGAAATACTGAATAAACAATGACATCAGGTGGAGTTTTTTTATTTTTAGCATCATTTTCTGAACATATTAAACTAGTCACATGGTCTACAGCTGAGAGACTCTGAATTCTCTTCCTTGTGTAACCTAGAGGATGTGATTTCTGGTCGGCTCTCTTCAGCTGCCATAGCTGCAGTAACGGAGCAGTGATCGCTGACATGAGTCAAAGCTTCAGATCTTTTCTTTGTCTCTGTTTTCTCTCAGCTATGAGTTGGTCGAGAGACCTGATGAAAACCAGATGGAAGCAGGGATGGTGTTCTTTCGCCATGAGTTTTATGTTTGGGATCATGTTGCTGTCGCCCTGCATGTGGACGGAGAGGTACTTTTAATAATTCATTTATCATTTATTTCAGTCTGGTTCTCAGTATTTCACTTAAAAGTGATGATTTTGTTTAAAAGTGATGGGGAGGGAATATTTTTTTATTCAAGAAAACTTAATAATCTTCAACAGAATTATTTGTTTTGTTGTTCAATTAGATTTATTTCACTGGTTATCTGTGATAATACAGATACAATTCATTATCATATATTTTGTGTTGTATAACGCGTCCGTTGTCTCCGAGCTGAGAGGAGGTGAGAACATGTCGGTTCAGCTCCACTTCCAACGTTACTTTATGCTGTTTACAAGCTTCATTATTAGAAGGCAGGTCAACTCAGTTTGTGTGTTATGAACATTAAAACAGCCTCTGCTCCTGGAGCTCTGACGAGTGGACAGACTGCTGAACCAAACTCCATTCCAAAAACAGGCATTTTATAGTCAGAACTTTGGGGATTTTTTATTGTCAGACATGAGAAATGCAACATAACTACATTCAGACATGTCGCCAGGGCGCCCTGGCCAAATTGGGGCCCTAAGCAGAATTTTATTTTGAGGCCCCCCCCCCCCCATTACAAAATGACTGTACCACGAAATTCCATTTAGGTTTACAACCAACTAGTAGGAATAAATCAAATGAACAGCCTCTTTCAACAATGGAACAAGCCTTTTACAGATGACATGGTGTTTGATGGCCCTGGTGACGTGCTGGGTGCTGGCTCCGTGTCACCCTTAGTAACAAACTTCAGCATTGACCCAGTTATGACAAGAAATCATACAAGCAGATTATTAAGATTTGTTTTGGTCTTAATGGTAAATTACACAATGAAATTAATGTAAATACTAGCCTCACAAAGATTAAAATGCAATTAATGCAAATATGACTACAACTAATAATAATATTCATAATGATTTGATGATATTTCAATATTTGTATGTATTTATTTTTACATTTTGTACTTAGATTCTATATTCCTACGCTGCTGTTTGCTGCTGCAACGCTTTAAATTTCTCCATTGTGGGTCAAATAATGGATTATCTTAATTTATCTTATTATATATATATATATATATATATACACACACACACACACACACACACACACACACACACACACACACATTTGACCTCCACAAAAATTGCCCAAAACTATTGACAACATAGACTGATAGGCTATAGATCTGAGCCAACATACGACCACCAACTGGTCAATTAAGCACTCCTTTTTCAACAGAGGTGAAGGTATATGCAGTTAACAAGACATTCAATAAATGATAATCAGGGCTGCTGGAAAATGTAATCTCCAGTTCACATCTGGACAGAATGATCCTCTCTTCTGTCTCATGATTAGCAGCTGGGGTGTTTATGCAACAAAGTTTTTCTTTTTATTTCAACATCATACCCACCTTCAAGTGAAGCACGAGCCTCCTCTTGTTTTGACTTTTTCTTTCTTCTGCTTGCTCCTGATTCATATTGCCATCTGAAGGCCATCTCTCCACCTGCATCCAACTGCCTGTCGTCTCATCTGACCGCTGATTGGTCAGATGCCGCTGCTGTCAATCATTGCGGCAGCGGTGTCAGATTACTCGTCTCTTTTTTTTTCTCTCCTGCCTCGGGCTAACTCGGAGCTCTACGCGCGCCTCACGGCAGCGATGCACATCCTTTGCACATTTGCAGAGAATGCGTCCCCTTGCGCAAAATGGGGCCCCCATGGATCGTGGGGCCCTACGCACAGTGCGTGTTCTGCGTGTAGGGAGGGGCGGCGCTGCATGTCGCTACTGGTTTTCAGCCAGGGGGCGGTGTGGTCGCTCTGGCGACAGCAAAGTGACGTGTGGCTGCTCTCAACAATTAGCCACAGGCATGTTTTCAGAGGCTCATGGGAAATGTAGTCATTGATTTCGAACAACTGTCATCTTGTTGAAATGATGGAGGATAATGTTGCTGTAGTGCAGATGTGGCTATTTATTAATGTTAGAATATGAACAGAAATAGTTTTATTGTCCTGAACTCTATTGTAACATTGTGGTTTCTAGACTCTGTATTACACTGTTATCTAACAATGATAATCTGAGTTAGCATTTAGCATGGCTGTTAACAATCTAGTCCTGCATACTCTCCCTGACCCGAACCTGCAGCTGTTCTGCTCATCATCTTCTTCCCTGTTTCTGTTTTAGGTGCTGAACTTTGATCCTGCCCGACTGAGACAGAACCTCAAGTACTGCAGCAAAACATATCCTACAATTGTGAAGTCTTGGGAATTTGAGGACTTCCCACAAGCTGAAGAGTTAGTGAGGAAACTGTGGCCTGACGACTCGTCACCACTGGAGAGAGCTGAGCCGCTAAATTAAAAAAAAAAAATGCTGGTGTTTTAAGAAAGGATAAGAATTTGTTTTGAGAATCAGGATTTGACCTGATCGTCACAGGATATTTGAGATTTTGATATATGCCGGTCACTCGTTGTCCGATGCAGGTCACAGGTGAGGCACAGAAGCTCCTGACTGGTCAAATCAGGTGTCAATCAATATTTTAGAGTATGGCAGCCATACTCTGTGGTAACTCTGTGTTGCAGTTGAATGGCACTTTGTGGAGTTTTGGGGCAGATAAAAGCCATGATTTCAGTCTGACTGTGTTTCACCATTTATTCATGAATTACTGTGTTTTGGGCTAAAGCTGCGACTGAAGTGGATCAACTAGACATCTTTGGATTAAGAGAAGACAACTTTTCTGGGGGGGATTTTGATTCACTACTGGAACACCCAGATACTTGATTGGTGAATTAGCTGTCACGGTTCTACTGTGGAAACTTCTAGAATAGTGAGTTGGAGTGTGTACTGTCGCTCTCATTGCCTTTACTCTGCTGCCCCCTCCTGTAATCAGTTGACTCCTGCCACTCCAGCACCGAGTGACCTCACCTCAGTTCAATCTGATTATCATGACTTTTGTGATACATTTAATAAAGACTGTGCACTCACACGACCTCCTCACCGATCTCTTCTCTCAACCTGACAGCCTGGCCTTCTTATCCACTACTCCTTCTGAAGTACCCTGTTGCAAAAATAAACTCCTTCACACTCTGACTACCTGCCACAGTCTCTTCATTGGGTCTAGAGAAAAGCCCCACTGTAACATTAGTACAATGTCATAAACACTTGTTTCTCATAAAAATGCTCAGATTTTCAGAAATATTCACCAGCTCATAACTTCTGTGTCCTCACTGGAAGATTCACTCTGCAGAAGCTCAAATAGTAAAACTTTTATCTCCTCGATCAATCACGCAGTAGCGCTCTCTGATATGATCAACACACTCTTACAACCAGCTCCACACTCAATGCACGACTAACAACACGCTCCACACAAATATAGAAATAAGAGTTTAAAAGATGTGTTGCACAGTTTCACAATGCCGGAGGCGGCCAGAAGACTGCATTCAGTTTCAGTTTAATTCAGTGAGCTTTATTGCCAGGATATGATGTAAGTGTGTATAATACCCGTGACTAGAACTGCCCAAAGTCAAAAACAAATAAATGAATAAATGACTCAATTAGTAAATTACTATAATTACATGCACCAGATGTTCAGTATTGTCTGATATGAGGCGTTTCTAAACCTAGTTTGCTGAAATCACGTGAAGTGAAAAATCAACTGAAAACTTGAAACAAGTTATTGAGAACTTTTGTCAAAGACACAAGTTAACAGGAATTTCTTCTCAAACATTTTTTTTCTGTGTGATGATTTGTTTCTTCTGCGGGAAGATGACAGTGACTTTAGAAATATCACGGAGCCGATGACATCAGAATTACCAATGTAGAGTAATCATTTTATTTGTTCAAACTTTTTGGCTCATTCAATTAAATCCTCTTTATCTGGTAATTCTGAGATCATCTGCTTCCTAAAGTCAACTTTTAAATGATGTTGCCACAGTAATGTTGCACATTAGATATCACATACAAAAAGGAAAACTGACCAACACAAATCACTGATAGAGCGACCAGAAGGCCCCATGTGAGCAGAAAGAACTTTCTAAATATAAGAGACCTAGTGAGAAACTGAAGAAAAACCCAATCGCCAAAATAAATCTTGCCAAACTTAAAACTTGACTTTCTCTGTTTCTCACTTGCTGAAACACAGACTTGATCTTTGGTCTCTGGCTCGGCAGTCTTCTCATCTGAGTACGTGAGCTGACCCAATGACTGAATGATATGATCAGACACCAAACCATAGTGATCAGAAGATATATGAGGTAGTGAAGTGACTGAGGTATTCACATACAGACCTGCAGACACAGATGATAAGATCCAGAAAGGGACGAGGAACACAGTTAGCATGTGACAAGATTGAATGTTCAGTCATCATCTGATAATTATACTGATATTTTGATATGTTTTATTAAGCAGGAGAGAACTGCTGACGACATGTCATGGCCTCTGAATGCCGTATACTGAACTGTTAAGCTATATGATGTTTTAATACAGTGCAATGCTGCCCCCTGTGGACGCAAAGGTTGAATGCAGACTTAAGTTTCACTTTCGGTTTTGGGAGAAGGAGAGCACATGACTGGTGCTGCAGACTATTCTCATCGTCCTTTGTGCTGTGGAAAGATTACATTTTTTCATTGAAGCCACAGAAGGCCATATCCATAAGTTTTTATTGTTTATAAGTTTAGTGAGGATTGGTTGTGTATTACAATCGTTTTTATTTCGTACATTGTAATAATTCATCCATGTATGTATAACAGGCAGATTTGCTCAGCTGTAACTTGTTAACCATGTAGCTCAGATATTGTTCTGATTCATGCTGTTATATTCATTTTGAAGCGTTCTACTACACTTTTTCTCTGTTTGTGCATATTGATCAATGTTGTCTGTACTTAAGTCATTGTGATTATGAATCTGTTTGTATGGCTACATTTTAAAAACCTGTATTTATGGATATTTTGTTTTGCAATTTCACAGTCGAGATATGTTCCTCAGTAAAGGTCAGAGAAAATGCCACCTGTTCGGCCTGTGAGACTTTTCTGGGCATACTCGATTGTTTGGGCTTGCTGGATAAACTACTTCAGCACGAAGAGGGAGGCCAGCATACGACATTTACTGCACATACAACCGTCTCTTTGTCACATTCTGTTGTACAGTACAGTCCTGAACATCACATTTCTTTATCAGAATATTGATTCCAGGGTGGTGCATGGTTGTAATTATTATGTTTTTTCGAATTCTGATTAATTTAATCTGAATAATAATTATCAATCATTTTCACATTCTATTAACCACAACTGCCCTAGCACTAATTCCACCAATGATGCCCCGTGTGAGGCAATCTTAAACCATCTTTACTGCAATATTCATGCACAGTATTGTAGTAGTGGTTAGATTTTCTTTTATTCGGAGGTCACTAACAGCATTAACTTTATACATACTGATTAATTTAATTTGAATAATTACTATCAATAATAATAAGTTTCTATGACCCACACCTGCCCTAACACCAATACCAACAATGGTGCCCCGTGTGAGGCAATCTTAAACCAACTTTATTGCAATATTTATGCACAATAATCACAAATTTATCATTTAAAATGTTTCACTGTAGTGTACTAGTAGTTAGTTTTTCTTGAATTCTGAGGTCAGTAACAGTATTAACTTCATAAATCTTGATTAATTTAATTTTAATAATTGTTATCAATAATTATCATGGAAGAAGTATTTAGATCCTTTACTGCAGTAAATGTACTAATACCACACATTAGAAATACTCTGTTACAAGTACAAGTCCTGTGTTAAAAATGGAACTGGTAAAAGTATTTACAGTGGGATTAAAAGTGTTTTAAAAGTATTCAAACTAAATTTACTATATTCCCATGATTAAATGAACCTAATATATAATCATGGCAAAGTAAATTTAATTTTAAAGAGCTGTCTTCATGTGTATCACTTATTACAGAAGAGGATAAGGGCCAATGTTAATAACAGTAGTTTATGGTTATAAATACAGTAGTACACAGGCCTTCTGTCTCTCCCCGTCTCTGTACTCACATGGTGTCTCACACAGAGACACGCCTCTTCAGTAGTTAATGTTTAATTCCCTGTTGAGATCAGAGATAACTTCTCTTGTGAGCACAAACGAGTGAGCAGATAATAACAGTAAAGGACCATGAAGACAGGGAAAAACAGCAGAGGATATGATGAATATTATTGGGAAGGTCAGCACTTGAAGCTGACAGATTTGAAAGAGGAAGCAAAGGATTTGGAGAACCAATATCTCCTCAAAGAAAACATCCCATTATACCCCCGACCAGAGCTCCATGTGACTCATCTGAAACACGACACAAAGCAATATGGGTTACGTGGCATCAGATGGAAAAATGGCTTCAAGAGCCCACATAAAGGCTCTCTGGTGTGGTGGAGTCTGGCTGTGACGCCTGATGACATCACATCAGCTGAGAGGAGGCTCCTGGAGACGACCTACCCCGACCGGACGCAGGAGCAGGTCCAGATGCAGCAGAGCTTCCTGAAGAAGTTTGCCACCTCCCCGTCCTTCTCCGAGCTCTCCAGGCTGGGCTCGTACCGCTTCACCTTCCCCCTGGAGGAGGTGCTGGAGGCCTACAGCCAGCAGGTAGCAGATTACTGAAAGGAGCAATCCAAACTTTAGTTGAAGAAATGAGAACAGCTTGTTGATTCACTTATGGACAATAGTTTGTGTTGTTACCTCATTTATATTGTAAATATTAAAACTCTGAGTTTCTTCTCTAAAGCTACGTAGTGTTCCTTTAAAGTGAAAGGAAGGAGAGTAGATGTTGTCTGTTGTTGTTTTCAGGACACTAACAGGGAGCTTGATTAATGTATTTTTGATACATCTCTTTTATTGTCCCAGTGTTGCTCCGGTTATCAGCCGGTCATGCGGGTGTACAAGACCGTCCTGTACCAAAAGGAAGTGATGTACGTTATACTGGTCCACAGCCCAGCCAATCAGGAGCAGTTCTCAGACCGTCCTCTGCTGACTGACGACCCAAACTCTGTCTGCTCCTACAAAGATGGCCGCTTCATCTGGCGGCCTGAGGCCATGTGTGAGACACACAGGTACAAAATACTGTACTTAAAGTTGTAGTCTGTAACTATTTATGGTTATATTTGCTAAAATTGTTTTTATGATCTGACATTAGAATAACATACAAACCATCGCTCCTGGTAGAATACAACTAATCAGAGCCAAGGGGCGTGTCAGAGAATTGTCAATCACTCTTGTGCATACGCTGCTGCAGCCCCACTCCCCCACGCAGGTGCAGCATCTGCTCTCACCTGATCAGATATGTTCAAGCTCAAACTGTAAAGAATGGCAGAGAACAGACAACAACAACAGAGCAGAAACATGCCCTACAATTGACCACTTCAAAGAGAAGAAATAAGAAGACTGAAGAAGGAAAGCAGTGTGAAAAGAGAGAATTGGACCGAGCCAGAAAGAGAACTAGGACGAATATCGGAGTGTCATGTCAGTGGTGAAGGAGCTGCGGGATTTGTGAAGACTCAACAGCAATGCAGAGTTAGCTATTTTCTGCTGGACTGTCTGGACCTCTGCTTGATATATGTTTCATTCTGTTTTAACCACAAGGCTAAGATGGCGTGGTTACAGTAAAACTCGCAATAGCTCATATCTCCTTGCAATGTTGCAGTTGAGCTATGTAGCTTGTTGCTAAATCTAGCTTGTTAGGTTGTATGCTAACTCCTGTGTTCAGCTTTGTCTTTATGGCTACTGGTTAGCAAAAGTATCTTTAAGTGAGCAGGCAGTTATAATAACATTAGTTTGTGTTCAGGAGCTCTGAAGTGGTTGAACTGGTTTACAGAAATAACATTGCTCATGCTTCAGAAAGGCAGCATGGTGATGATGATCACCTGAATGATCACCTGGTAACTCGTCTACGGTGATGTGAGGAATATTGTTTGTTACTCTGGATATCTACAGTGATCTGCATGAGGCACTCGCCACTGTAATTTAGTTGTATTGATCAGAAATAGAACAATCAGGGCTTATGTTGTTGTTGGTATTTTGAATGCGCCGTCATGTTATCTGAGTCCTCTGTTGCCGTGGTTACAAGCCTGCTCATGCACAGTAGGGAGGGGCTTAGAAGGCAGGGCTGCAGCAGCAGGGAGGAAGAAGGACTGACCTGCAAGCTGTATCATTCAAATCTTCTGACTGAGTCCACTTTTTTCTCAAAACTCCAGACTGCAGCTTTAAGTACTGAAGTACTTGTACTTTACTTGGGTATTAACATTTTGTCCAACTTTATACTTTCATACTTGCAAACATTATACCATTTACTCCACTACATCTGTTTGACAGCTTAAGTTACTCGTTACCTTTAAGATTACAATTTTTACTTCTTTATTGGTTCAGACAATTTTAATTTTCAAGATAAATAAACTTTAAAATTATGTTGGATTACCTGAGAAATACAGTCACACAGCTGCAGCAGGACCTGGAGGATGTGATTTCTGGTTGGCTCTCTTCAGCTGCCATAGCTGCAGTAACAGAGCAGTGATCGCTGACATGAGTCAGAGTTTCAGATATTTTCTTTGTCTCTGTTTTCTCTCAGCTATGAGTTGGTCCAGAGACCTGATGAAAACCAGATGGAAGCAGGGATGGTGTCCTCTCGCCATGAGTATTATGTTTGGGATCATGTTGCTGTCGCCCTGCATGTGGGCAGACAGGTACCTTTATTTATTTATGTATCTATTTCAGTCTGGTTCTCAGTATTTCACTTAAAAGTGATGATTTTGTTTAAAAGTGATGGGGAGGAAATATCTTCTTATTCAAGTAGGTAAAAAACTAAAGTTTCAATACAATTATTAACTTTTTGTTTGATTAGATTTATTTCACTGGTTATCTGTGATAATACAAATACAATTCATTGTCATGTGTTATGTGTTGTATAACGCGTCCGTTGTCTCCGAGCTGAGAGGAGGTGAGAACATGTCAGTTCAGCTCCACTTCCAACGTTACTTTATGCTGTTTACAAGCTTCATTATTAGAAGGCAGGTCAACTCAGTTTGTGTGTTATGAACATTAAAACAGCCTCTGTTCCTGGAGCTCTGACGAGTGGACAGACTGCTGAACCAAACTCCTTCATCACTGCTCGTCATCTTCTTCTCTGTTTCTGTTTAAGGTGCTGAAGTTTGATCCTGCCCGACTGAGACGGAACCTCAAGTACTGCGAAAAAGCAAAACCTGCAATTGCGAAGCCTTGGGAATTTCAGGACTTCCAACAAGCTGAAGAGTTAGTCAGGGAACTGTGGCCTGATGACTCGTCACCACTGGAGAGAGCTGAGCCGCTAAATTAAGTGTCTGTCGTCTGTACACATGAATATGTACAGAAGCTACAACAATAACAACAACTACAATAATTGTCCAAGTTTGATTCCACTGTGTGAGTTGTTTCTTCTGGTTAGTGTTGGAAGAGTTGAGCTGCTGTTGGAGGTTTTGGTTCTTGTCTTTCTCCAGCCTGCAGTGTAACAAAGAACCTATCAAAGACAGGAGAGTCATTACATCACTGGATCTTGCTTTGTGACAGTTGTTCTGAAGTCTAATCACTGATGTTTCCCCTCAAATGATTGACAGGGCTGATAATATGGTGACCAAACAGGTTCGGTCCGACCAAATATCATTGATGAGACTGCAGTTACATTGTGAACTCGAGTGTTTGAACCTGCTCTCTGAAGAGTGTTCTTTCATTTCCTTCATCAGAATCATAGATGTAGATATGTTGGGTGTTTCTCCATCATCTCCCACAGACTTCAATACCAACTGGCCTCAAAGAGAGATTCAGTGATGTAATGACCCTTCCTTCTTGTTTAGGTTCCTTCCAGTGAAACAGGAAGTGTTTCTCTGTCTGACAGTCTGATGGGCTCTCGTCTCACTAATTTACATTAAGAGTGATTAAGAACATTAAGATCTACAACTCAGTCTGATCTGTTCCTTTTCCCTCTGAAGCTGCAGTCTGATTCAGCTGCAGACAGCTTTACCTGCACTTTTCTTTTTCTTTGTAATCACACATACAGAGGCATCATGCCTCCACATTTACAGATGAATAAAAGCCTCTCGTACAGTCGATCACTCTGTTCTCTTACTGAGATGAACTTGGCTCGACTGTTTTAACAGGTTGACAACTCATCAGAGAGACATTAGTGTGTGAGGGGAGTAGCGGCCACACCTGATGTGGACAGGTGAGCAAATAGATTTGAGCTGTTCAACGTGACCGTCACACCATCGCTGATCTGCTTCTGGTTTAACTGGTCTGACTTTCATCTTGAATAGTGTACTTTGAGTCCAGGGAGATTTGCTTATGTAAAACATAGTTTTAAATAGCAAATAGTGAACAACTCTCCATTGTAGTTAATCTACTTCTCTGTTGAGATCAGAGATCAAATCTCTTGTGAGCAGAGACGAGCGAGCAGATAATCAAATAACTGTAAAGACTTTCAGTTTGTCTTTTCATCTACTTCATCCCCCATTGTCCCATGAAGGCACAGAGAAACAGGAGAGGATATGTGGAACATTATTGTGAAAGTCGGCACTTGAAGCTAACAGATTTGAAAAAGGAAGCAAAAGGTTTAGAGAACCAATATCCCCTCAAAGAACGCATCCCATTAAACCCCCGACAAGAGTTCCATGTGACTCAGCTGAAACACAACAGAAAGCGATATGGATTTTGTGGCATCAGGTGGAAAAATAGCTTTGAGAGCCCACATAAAAGTTGTGTCCCAATTCAGAAGGATGCAGCCCTTTGGAGGGGCCTTTGAAGACCATGTCAACCGTTGTTAAATGGGACAGTCTAGTCTTCAGTCTGTTTCCTGGTTGCGTCACCAGGTGTCCCCGACCTTGAACTCACATCACGATTTCTGCAGCCCAGGCCTGCAAAAGTAAGAGTAAAAAGACAAGTAGAAAGTAAAAATATTTGACCTAGAGAAATTTTTTTAATCTTGTTAATCCTGCTGATTCTGGTGGCGACTGGTATATCTCCAGTTAAGAGAGAGAGGACTGTGGAGGCCCCGCCCCCTTTTGGGTGAAAACAGCCCACGTCTCTGTCAATTTAATGGCATGACATAAGAACACCATATGGGTTTGTAGCTGAGACAAGACAGGCAAAAATCATGTTATGTTGTAGTTGACCAACGTTCAGCGACATTATACAGAAAAATAAAGAAACAGTGGATGATGAGTCCTTTCAGTCCCAAACCACCATTTTGTTTGGTTCCTCCAGACACACACACCTGCTTAAAATACATCTTTAGTTCAATACAAAAGTGCATGTTGACAACCTCTACTCTGTTAAGGACTCCGAGATCCTTGAACCTCTACTGGCTTTTATGAGACTGAATTATTGAAATTTGTTATTCTTTCCCTTCTTCAAGGGTGGTGCTCCAGAGGCAATCTAGAATAAATTATACCTTACTCTCTAATATAATTAATATGATGCATAACGCTCCAACATAGTCTTCTGCTGTATTTTATTGTCTCTGTCAGATGAACATAACAGTGACATGACAGCTCATATTTATCTTAATACAACTCACAATGTGGCATGATGTCACATAAATAACATCAAGGTGAGCCTTCTTAAGGAATGTGGGTGGAACAGTGTCTTACAAGGTGTTACACAAACAGTGAAGGGCAGAAAGTTTGATTCCACTGTGTGAGTTATTTCCTCTGGTTAGTGTTGGAAGAGTTGAGCTGCTGTTGGAGGTTTTGGTTCTTGTCTTTCTCCGGCCTGCAGTGTAACAAAGAACCTATCAAAGACAGGAGGGTCATTACATCACTGGATCTTGCTTTGTGACAGTTGTTTTGAAGTCTAATCACTGATGTTTCCCCTCAAATGATTGACAGGGCTGATAATATCGTGACCAAACAGGGCCGGTCCGACCAAATATCATTGATGAGACTGCAGTTACATTGTGAACTTGAGTGTTTGAACCTGCTCTCTGAAGAGTGTTCTTTCATTTCCTTCATCAGAATCATAGACGTAGATATGTTGGGTGTTTCTCCATCATCTCCCACAGACTTCAATACCAACTGGCCTCAAAGAGAGATTCAGTGATGTAATGACCCTTCCTTCTTGTTTAGGTTCCTTCCAGTGAAACAGGAAGTGTTTCTCTGTCTGACACAGTCTGATGGGCTCTCGTCTCACTAATTTACATTAAGAGTTATTAAGAACATTAAGTTCCACAACTCAGTCTTATCCACTCCTTTTCCCTCTGAAGCTGGCATTCAGGGTTATGCCTCCACATTTACAGATGAATAAAAGCTTCTTGTACAGTCGATGACTCTGTTTTCTTACCAGGAACGTGCACACATAAGGGGTCCCAAGGGGTGCTTGAGTCCCCGCCCTTTTTGCCCCGTATTATAAAGTGCCCTTTTTGTGTGTTTTTTTAATGGATATATAAATTCCTGTTGTGCATAGGGATGTAAAAAAACGGCAGTATAAAAGCGCCATGGTTATCTACCATAAGAATTTCGTATGTAATATGAATCAGAACCCAGATATACACTAAAATCACAGGTACAACCCCAGACTTCCCCAAACTATCAGACCAAGAAAAACTACAACATTTACTGGGAGAAAAAACTGGCACTGCTGTAGATGCAGCGAGATCTGTGAATGCCTGCTACAGGAGAAGAGACGAGCTGCACAACAACACCTGACCAGCTGATCCTGACTGGGTTCTTACCTGCACACTGATATACTGTTTATTATTGTTGTTATTATTGTTATTGTTATTATTATTATGATAATTATGATTATGGTTATCATTATTATCATTGTTATTGTTAACATTTTTGTTCTGTAAATCCTGTACGCAATATTGTGAACCAGTCATGCCAATAAAGCTTGTTGAAATTGAAAAAAAACTGAGAGAGAGAGAGAGATCTTTAAAAGTGGAGAAAATCTAGATCCTAACACTTATAAAGGCATGTGTGTGAATTCTAATTTAGGGAAACTATTTTGTAGCATACTAAATTCAAGAATACTGTCCTACCTAACTAATAGTAATGTATTAAGTAAACCACAAATCGGCTTTATACCCAAACATAGTACAATAGATCACATATTTACTCTCCATACTCTAATCCAAAACATGTACATCTACAAAATAAAGGGAAAATATGTGCTTGCTTTGTTGATTTCAGGAAAGCTTTTGATTCAATTTGGCACAATGGTCTTTTCTATCAGTTACTCAGAAATGTATTGGAGGCAAAGTTTATGATCTAATTAAATGGAAATGCTCAGAAAATGAGTGTGCGATAAAAACTGGAAAGAAAAGAACTAGGGCTGTCAAAGTTAACTTAATAATGCGTTAATAACGCAACATCCTTTTAACGCCTTTAATTTTTTTAATGCGCAATTAACACTCGGTATTAAAAAAAAAAGAAACGCGCATTGTTTGATTTACGGCCGTCGGTGGCACCTGTAGTCTTGATCCAGAGGGTGGCAGAGGAATAAGAAAGGGAATCAGAAGAAGAAGAAGCAGGGTTGTCGCTCGGGAAAAACACGGTGGACTGAAAAGCGAAAGTGAAAGTAAATGGAGAAAGGACTTATGAACGGCAAATTCACTTTCAAAACACTGTCAGATGGTTCGGACAAAAGTTATCTGTACTGTCGACATGAAATGGGTTACCACTGAAGTACGTCGAGTCTCAAATATCATTTGCAAGCCAAACACATGACAGGTGCAGAGAGCCCACCGCCCCCTTGCCTAAATCAGACATCACCATGTTTTGATCCCATTTAGGGTGAGGGGATATTTTCGAGCCTTTTATTTTCCTGCATGATTTGAAGTGTTGAATAAACATTTTCATAAAGCAAGCATATTTGCCCTTTCTTATGTTGTTCAAAGTATTCAGAACATTAACAAAATACATTAAGGTACATTTAGAACAGAAAGAAATGCGCCAAAAAAGATTGCGATTAATCGTGAGTTAACAATGGACAAAATGCGTTTAATCGCAATTAAAAAAATTAATCATTTGACAGCCCTAAAAAGAACTGAATTCTTCAACCAGTGTTGCGGGATCCATCAAGGTTGTAATATGTCCCCAACACTTTTCAATATGTATATCTTCCAATTAGCAAAACTACTTGAAAACTCCCCAGCCCCAGGATTTGACTTGGAGGGGAAAGAAGTCAAGTGTCTGTTTTATGCAGATGACCTCCTACTGTTATCACAAACAGAACAAGGAATTCAGGAATATCTGGACATACTCCATGATTATTGTGTAAAATGGGCAATCAGAGTAAACCAAGATAAAACTAAAATTATAATATTTCAAAACAAAGCAAGATCACAATCTAGAAAGTATGTGTTTACTTTGGGAGAGACAACACTGAGTCACACAATGGAATACACTTACCTTGCCTAACTATCACTGCTTCGGGTAGTTTTGTTAAAGCTGAGTTGACTAGCAGATAAAGCCTGTAGAGCATATAACAATATACGAAAAGTTCTATTCAAATTAATTCCCAAATTAAGATCTGGCTTAAAATTTTTCAAAGTGTTATTAAACAAATCCTCCTGTATGGAAGAAAAGTTTGGGACCCCTTAATTGAACAAGAGCACTGGGACTCAAACCCTGCCAGAAAAGTGCATCTTGAATTCTGCAAAAACATACTCAGACCAAAAAACAAAAAAACAAATCCTTACAAAATATAGACTCAGTGACCATAAACTTGCCGGTGAAACTGGTCGCCATAATAGAGAATGGCTAGAAATAACAAAAAGAACCTGTATGCGCTGACACTGGAGAAGTAGAGACAGAAACTCACTTTCTCACAAATTGTCCCAAATACAAAAAAATTTGAGAATAATTATTACCCAAATATAAAGAAAAAATCACAGACTCAGTGATTATTCTCATCATCACTTATTATTTTGTTATACAGAAACACGCGCACACACACACAATTATTTTATTTTTTTATTTTTCTTTAATTTTACTCTATTTATATATGTATATATTTACTTCTGAAGTGTATTTTTGTTCTGTTTAATTGACTCTTTATGCTTTAGCAACATAGTCTCTGCAACATTCATGCAAATAAAGCAAATTTGAATTTGAGACAGAGGAGAGAGAAGCCGCTGCCTCCTCAGAACTCCACCACGCACGTAGATGAGACGTGACAGTGGAGCGACTTGAAGCTTTGTGAGATATAAAGTCATTAACATAACTTCCTTGTGGGGGCAAACAAGTCACCTTCCACTTATTCAACATGCTTAAATATGAGTCATATATCAGAAGAGTGTTCATTTGTGCTTGTTAAGCTAACTGCTTGTTAATGAGGGTTAATGATAATATGACAGCTGTCTGTGTCGACTGTTTATCTGCAACAAATCTTAAACTTCTTTCAGATATTGGGTTTATTGTGACTTTTCTGTTGTAAACATTGTTGTTCTACTAACAGTCACAGTAGTCATTTTTTAGTTTTGTCACATGTTTAGATGTGTAGCCTGTATTTCTAGTTTGCACTTGCTCTCCAATAAATAGCCTAATAATAAACCAGTGTTTGATTGTTTTTTAAGAATTGCAACTGAATTGCATGTCTTCTAAACCTCAGTATTATGATAATGTGAATAAAATCTTGTTGACAATAATTTGTTGACACAAAAGAAATGGCAACTGCATATCACTCACAGCTACACAGGATACACAGCTAATTAGTTAGCTTTCTATTAGTACTTTGTTTATTAATTTTACATGAATTAATCTACATATTGTGTTATTAAGGCCTTAAAAAAAATATATAGTGCCCTTTCCTGACTTTGAGCCCCTGCCCCTCTATAATCATGTGCAAGTCCCTATCTCTTACTGGGATGAACTTGGCTCGACTGTTTTAACAGGTTGACAACTCATCAGAGAGACATTAGTGTACTAAGGGAGTAGCGGCCACACCTGATGTGGACAGGTAAGCAAATAGATTTGAGCTGTTCAATGTAATCGTCACACCATCGCTGATCTGCTTCTGGTCTAACTGGTCTGACTTTTATTTGGGTATATGATCATATGATCTTTCTGTGGTTTGAAAAATAAAACACTCACACAGCTGCGTGTTGGCCTTCTTGAATAGTGTAATTTGAGTCCAGGGAGATTTGCTTAGGGAACACAGTTTCAAACAGAGTGCAGTGAACGCCTCTCCATTGTAGTTAATATACCTCCCTGTTGAGATCAGAGATCACTTCTCTTGTGAGCAGAGACGAGCGAGCAGACAATCAACTAACAGTAAAGACTTTCAATTTTCATCGACTTCATTCCCCATCGGACCATGAAGACACGGAGAAACAGCAGAGGATATATGGAACGTTATTGGGAAGGTCGGCACTTGAAGCTGACAGATTTGAAAGAGGAAGCAAAGGGTTTGAGGAACCAATATCTCCTCAAAGAAAACATTCCTGCGTGGCCCCGACCAGAGTTTCATGTGTCTCATCTGAAACACGACACAAACAGAGATGGATTACGTGGCATCAGGGATGATAGCGGCTTCAAGCGCCCACATGGAGACTCTCTGGTGTGGTGGAGTCTGGCTGTGACGCCTGATGACATCACATCGGCTGAGAGGAGGCTCCTGGAGACGACCTACCCCGACCGGACGGAGGAGCAGGTCCAGATGCAGCAGAGCTTCCTGGGGAAGTTTGCCACCTCCCCGTCCTTCTCCGAGCTCTCCAGGCTGGGCTCGTACCGCTTCACCTTCCCCCTGGAGGAGCTGCTGGAGGCCTACAGCCAGCTGGTAGCAGATTACTTAAAAGAGTATATTGTAAATATGAAAACTCTTTTAAAGTGAAAGAAGGAGAGTCGATGTTGTCTGTTGTTGTTTTCGAGACATTAACAGGGACCTTGATGAATGTATTTGTGAGGACTCTTCCACTAGAATTTCTTTTATTGTTACAGTGTTGCTCCGGCGCTCAGCCCATAATGCGGGTGTACGAGACCGTCCTGCACAAACAGGAAGTGGTTTATGTTATACTGGTCCACAGCCCAGCCAATCAGGAGCTGTTCTCAGATCGTCCTCTGCTGACTGACGACCCAAACTCTGTCTGCTCCTACAAAGATGGCCGCTTCATCTGGAGGCCTGAGGCCATGTGTGAGACACACAGGTGAGAAATACTGTACTTAAGTACTGAAGTACTTGTACATTACTTGGGTATTAACATTTTGTCCAACTTTATGCTGTCATACTTTGTTTTTCACGCAAACATTGTACCGTTTACTCCACTACATCTGTTTGACAGCTTTAGTTACTTTTTACCTTTAAGATTACAATTTCTAATTCTTTATTGGTTCAGAAAATTCTACTTTTTAAGATAAATCAACTTTAAAATGATCTTGGATTAGCTGAGAAATACAGTCACACAGCTGAAGCAGTAAGAACTTGTTACAGGACGTCTCTCAGATCTTTGGGTTCAGTGTTCAGATGTTTTGCATCCAGGTGTTTCACCTGTGAAGGTCTGTGGACGGAAATACTGAATAAACAATGACATCAGATCAAGTTTTTTTATTTTTAGCATCATTTTCTGAACATATTAAACTAGTCACATGGTCTACAGCTGAGAGACTCTGAATTCTCTTCCTTGTGTAACCTGGAGGATGTGATTTCTGGTCGGCTCTCTTCAGCTGCCATAGCTGCAGTAACGGAGCAGTGATCGCTGACATGAGTCAAAGGTTCAGATCTTTTCTTTGTCTCTGTTTCTGTTTTCTGTCAGCTATGAGTTGGTCCTGAGACCTGATGAAAAGCAGATGGAAGCGAGGGAGGTGAAGCCGTCTCGCAAAGAGTTTTATGTTTGGGATCATGTTGCTGTCGCCCTGCATGTGGGCAGACAGGTACCTTTATTTATTTATTATTTATTTCAGTCTAGTTCTCAGTATTTCACTTAAAAGTGATGATTTTGTTTAAAAGTGATGGGGAGGGAATATTTTTTTATTGAAGGAAGTAAAAAACTAAATAAGCTTCAGTTATTAACTTTTTGTTCAATTAGATTTATTTCACTGGTTATCTGTGATAATACAAATACAATTCATTGTCATATGTTTTGTGTTGTATAATGCGTCCGTTGTCTCCGAGCTGAGAGGAGGTGAGAACATGTCGGTTCAGCTCCACTTCCAATGTTACTTTATGCTGTTTACAAGCTTCATTATCAGAAGGCAGGTCAGCTCAGTTTGTGTGTTATGAACATTAAAACAGCCTCTGCTCCTGGAGCTCTGACGAGTGGACGGACTGCTGAACCAAACTCCTTCATCACTGCTCGTCATCTTCTTCTCTGTTTCTGTTTAAGGTGCTGAAGTTTGATCCTGCCTGACTGAGACAGAACCTCAAGTACTGTGAAAAAGCAACACCTTCAATTGTGGATGAATCCAAATTTCAGGACTTCCCACAAGCTGAAGAGTTAGTCAGGGAATTGTGGCCTGACGACTCGTCACCACTGGAGAGAGCTGAGCCGCTAAATAAAGTGAAAAGTGAAAAATGAAATCTGTCGTCTGTCAGCATGAAGATGTACAGAAGCTACAACAATAACAACAACTATAATAATGAAATATGAATATTAGAAATACTAACAGCTGTAAAACAACTATAGTCCAAATATGACCAGTAAAAACAATAATGACAATAATTATAATAATTAATCCAGAACTCATTACTCACCAAAAATATTCAGTTGTGGTTTGTAGATTGCTGTAGTTGTGGTTAGTTTGTCTTTTAGCCCTAAATATCTTTCATGCTATTTCATTTCTGAGGTCACTTCACTATTAACTTGGCTGTTCCTCCTCCAGAGGTGCTGAAGTCACCTCATTAACATCCTAACAGGATAGATTACATGAGAGTAATTATCATGACACCTACAGACAGGGAGGATCGCTTTTTCTTTTCTCCTGTTTTGTTATCGGCCTTTTGTTGCTTCTGTTTTTGGACTCTGGATTCTGTGGGCTTGTTTTATGGCTTCATTTAATAAAGGTAAAGCTTTTTGTTCCTCACCTTCCTGCATGTGTTTCTTCTGTTTGGGTCCTTATTTGTGTGAACATTGTGAATGTTTGTTAAATTGAATTAAAAAGTCAAACATTCACTCGTTGTCTTCATGAGCAGATCATAATATTACATATTAAACATGTTGTGATGTGACAGTTGGCTGAAATGTTTTAATGTGAGGATTTACACAACAAACGTCATGATAAACACATCTTAGAGCTCATTAGAAAAGCTCCATTTTAATCCAACTCACTGTACATAGCAACACCCGGTCAATTAAAGATCATTAATAATTTAAAAAAGAAAATGCTGGTGTTGTGAGAAAGGATAAGAATCTGTTTTCAGAAAAAGGATTTGATCTGATGGTTACAGATGTTAGAAATATTGATATTGAGTCCAGTGTTCCCCAGTTTGATCAGACACAAACTCAAAACACCCATAAACTGCATATTGCAGGATTTGAATTCTCATTGGCTACATGATGGAGTGGGTCTCCGGTCTTCCCGGTCACTCATTGTCTGATGCAGGTCACAGGTCGGGCGTTAGTCGGCCATGGTCCAATCAGGTGTCAATCAATAGTTCAGAGTTCGGCAGCCATCTCAGGTAACTGTTGCAGTTGAGTGGTACTTTGTGGAGTTTTGGGGCAGATAAAAGCTGTGATTTCAGTCTGACGGTGTTTCACCACCATTTGTTCATGAATTACTGTGTTTTGGGCTAAAGCTGCGACTGAAGTGCATCAACTGGACATCTTTGGATTAAGAGAAGACAACTTTTTCAGGAGGTATTTTGATTCACTACTGGAACATCCAGACACTTGATTGGTGAATTAGCTGTCACGGTGCTACTGTGGCAGTCAGGGTTTTTATGTTGTTTTGTGTTTATTCCCCTATCTGCCTTTAACCCCTCCCTTCTCCCTCACCTGCTCTTACCTATGTGTGTCTGTAGGCGTGGGAGACGTATTCACCTTTGACAGCAGGCTTACAGCCCAAGTTACACAAAGTACTGTCCGGCTGACCGTCCTCCTGTCTGGTAATCATTGTGAGACTGTTCAACCATTCATCATCCCCTCACCTCACTCTCCACTAGTCCACAGTCTCCCATGGTTAAAACTGCATTACCCCCATATCGACTGGTCAACTTCTAGACAGACAGACAGATAGATAGATAGATAAATAGATAGATAGATAGATAGATACTTCTTCACCAAAAATAGGAAATTCAAGTGTTTAGTAGCAAACAAAATACAAAACATACATTAGACATACATTAAACATACATTAAACTAAAATCAAAAACCCTAACCTTAATATATATCATTTGAAACGGTAGTGGGCACAGAGCTGCACTCTGGTGACAGTGGCTGAAAGAACAACACGCTGCTGTCCATACTGCACAACACCTTCACCAGGTAGAGGAGTGTGTTCAGTGGCAGACTGCTGTCCCAGTCCAGCTCCACCAACACACTCAAAAACTCTTTCAGCCCTGTGGCCATCAGACTCAAACAGCTCTCAGTAAAGGCAGGGAGGACAATAGATGCTAGACAATGGATCATTTCTACCTCTATTTGTACATCCATTTGCACTGTTTCACTTTCATTTGCACTGTTTCACTTTCATTTGCCTTGTTTACTGCAGCTACTGTTTATTTTATATTCATTTTGTATATTGTATATGTATATAATACTTTATATTTGATCTTTTATTCTATTTTTAATTCTATTCTTAATTATATATGTTATATATTCTAGAATAGTGAGTTGAAGCGTGTACTGCTGCTCTCATTGCCTTCACTCTGCTGCCCCCATACTGTAATCAGTGCCACTGACAATCTCCTTCCACTCCAGCACCTACAGCAATATATTTCTTCACACCCTGACTACCTGCCACAGTCGCTTCATTTGGGTCTAGAGAAAAACCCCACTGTATTAGCAAAACGTCATAAACACTTGTTTCTCATAAAACTCCTGAGAAAAAGTCTTGGTAAAGTTAAAACTGACTTTCTCTGTTTCATATTTGGTGAAACGCAGACTCGATCTTTGGTCGCTGGCTCAGCAGCCCTCTCTTCTGAGTTTGTGAGATGACCCAGACTGAATGAGATGATCAGACACCAAACCATGAGGATCAGAAGATACAGGAAACAGTGAAGTGGATACAGACACAGATGACAGGATACAGAAAGGAATGAGGAACACAGTTAGCATGTAACAAGATCGAAGGGTCAATAATTCAATAAATTTAGAATAATTACTATTAATTATTAGTTTCTATTAACCATCTCTTCCCCGGCCCCAACTCCAATGGTGCCCCATGTGAGGCAACCTTAAACCATCTTTGTTGCTAAATGTACACACAATCATCAAGAATTAACCATTTCAAAGTTTTCAATGTAGTGTAGTACTGTTTAGTTTATCTTTAATTCTGAGGTCACTTACAGCATTACCTTTATAAATTCTGATTTATTTAATTTGAATAATTATTATCAATAATTTTTATATTCTATGACCCACCCTGCCCGTATACTAACAATGGTGCCCCGTGTGAGGCAATCGTAAACCATCATTATAGCACTATTTAAGTACAATAATTTGTAAATTCTGATTAATTTGATTTGACTAATTACTGTCAATAATTATAAGTTTCTAATAACCACACCTGCCCTCCAGCCAATTCCACCTCCCTGCAACGACCTGCAAGTTTAATATTCCTTGAATTATATCATTATGGAGTGAGCTTCAGTTAGCATTGACCATAAATCTGCTTGAGAGAGAAGTAAAGAGAGGAGGAGTAAAGAAGTTGAATCTGTATTTCTACTTTCAACAGTCTGTTTTTACAACACTATCTGAACTTCTACTGGAGGAAAGATTGTGTGGACTTTTGACTCCTCTGCTGAGTCCTTTTGTGCATACATGTGTGGTCGATGATTCTGATTCTGTAACATAAATCTTTGTAAGTCAAACAAGAAAGCTGTGGTTGTTGGCTCTTGGCTGCTGGTGGAGTTTTTGCTCTAGGCAAATACAGATTTAAATTAATTTCATTTGGTTAAATGAAAACAAGTTGCAGTGATGGATGGTAGAATGATGCAAAGTGGGAGTCACAAAAAGATTGGCAGTTCATAGTTTCTTTTCCCTTGTATGGTGTCCTGCTCTGGATTAAGCGCACTTATTGTTTTGCTTCAGTGGCTCATTCAACAAAATTGTTCAAATTTGTAAGTATCATGCATATCAACATTTCTACAATGTGAATAAAATGATGTTTGTGGCGCCAGAACCAGGACAAATCATGTTCTCCTCACTCTTCCTAAACCTGACCAGACTGTAAGCTCAGTGATGTCACAACATGAAATTAAAAAAATGAACCGAAAGAAAAGTTTTCCGATAACTAAAGTTTGTAGTAACTACTTTTTAGTATTATAAGTAAGTTTGAAGAGTAGTTCTATTGCACATGGACTTCACTTGATGATACAACAACACTTTTGGGATTTTCCAATCCAGTTTTTTTTCACTCATTTCTGCACAAGTGATTGAGGCGTGTCAGGAGGAGAGACCTCACCTGAAACTGATCCACATCAGGGCTCCTCCTCCCTATATAACCTGTCTATCAAATCATCTCTCTCTCTCTCTAATTCGCTCTCTCCTTCCCAGCATGCCAGGCTTTTGTTTGGTTATGTTTGGTTAGATTTATTTGCTAAACTGCACTACACTTACAAACACACACACACCAATCAATTTCAGTGGGAGACTCACACAGATAGTGTTGCCAACTCTTTTCCAATGAAAGTAGCTAGCACTAGCTCCAAAAGTCGCTAAAAGTGGCTGGATGACGTCATACGCTAATTTACATATTGATGACGTAATCACGTACCAATTTGCATTTATCCTACTGGTTGTGTCTCAAGCAGTGAGGGGGAGATTATTTTAAGCCATATATACAAAAGGTTTATAGAGAAATCTTTACCAAATTATCACAAACTCACTACAGAGACAAGCATATTTGAAGTAAAAACAGTAAAGGGAGGGAGAAGATCAAACGAACTATGTGCATTTTTACAAGATAGAGGAACATCCTAATCTGGAGAGAAAGAGTGAGAGAGAAGATCTAGACTCAGCATCTTATCACTGGTAAAGTACTAGTGGAACCGCAAAAGACTAAGAAGTCAGAGAATTAACAGCTCAAAACAGAGTAAACGGCAGCTATCCGGTCTCAAATCCTCAGCGCGAGCAGCCGCGGCATCCGCTCCTGCTGCGCCAGCTGGCCCCACACACACACTCACCTGCGCAGCCGTTTGAGAGGACAGAGAGCTGGCGCTGCTGCAGAGGAGCCGTGGACTGCGATGACTCTAAGAAGCATGTGAATTACGATATAATATATTTCTCGCCTTTCCCCTGATGATCTGAATCAGTCGCTAAATTTGTCGCTTGTCGCTTTTTAGAAATAAAGTCGCTAAGAGGGTCTGAAAAGTCGCTAAATCTAGCGAGAAAGTCGCGAAGTTGGCAACACTGCACACGGATAGTTGTCCTGTTGTTTTGTTCTTTGTATGAACCCAGAGCTGACACTTTCATTATTAAACCTGTTGTCATTCCTGAAAATGCATGTATGATTATACAAAAACATCTCTCCCATTGAACCCAAAGTACATTCAAAGCTGTTGTTGAAGTGTGTCTGATATTTTTTTCCAAACAGTCAGAAGCTCTGTAAGTGCTTCTGTCATTGATCCATAGGAATCTGAACACACAGAATTATTAATCGTTTCGCGCCTGAATCTTTTAAATGCAGAAATCAGCCTGCAGATGAGCTGCAACTGCCACCTTTAGCTGTAAAACACAAAGAGTCCACATCATTGTGGTCTTACATGGTCCAAGTTCAAATTAGAAAACAGTATGACTGAAAATGAGGAAATGTCCAGGTCCCTGGCACAAAACTCCATTTTGTGGCTTCTAAATCCCCTGCCTGAGTGTTACGTGGCAACAACTTATCATAGTTCTTTATTTCCTTATTTACACTAACTTTGAGACACCTTTGTTCACATAATTTCCATAGTACCATTTAATCATGAATGTTGTGTTTTGGCTCAGTATTGTACTGAAATGGATAGAAGAGAAGTCATCATTGGTGAGTCGACAGAACTTCATAATCGCTTGATTATTTTGGTGATTGTACCTGTCTGATGTGGTTTTATCTTGAAGTGGGTTCAATGAATAAAATCACAAGAATTTAATCAAGCAAACGAGCTGGACACAAACAGGAACAGGTGCTTGGTGCAATTCTGGTGAAGGATGGATTGTTGTGTCGTCATGTCCTCATTGTGAAATATTTTCGCGTTGGGTTATTCTAAAGAATCAGGATTTGATGACCAACAATCTTGTATCTTTCTCCAGAATCACATGAAGCATCTTTAGATATATAACATGTAACATTCAAAATGTCTAAAAACAGCCAGACTTTTGTTCATGTTTCATTCATTCAGATGATCTGATCTGATGCTCTTTGTGTTGGTCGACATCACAAAGTTTCCACAGACATCACAGGTAGACACTGCTTCCTGACTCTCTGATTATCCACTGATAAAGCAGTGTTGTGTCTGTCAGAGTACATTGTGAGTTTGTTTAGTTTTGGTCCAGTGTTATTTGGGCGATGCACGCCTCTGGGGTGGGGTTTGTCTTTATTTCCCTAAAGAGATCAGAGATCACTCAAAGACAGACGAGACAGAAGGATTATAATGAATTCTAGTCTTTTTAATTTTTTTAAATATTACCTTTAAATAATTCCTCTTCTGACCATGAAGAGACTGTTCAACAGGAGAGGATATGAGGAACGTGTTTTTGAAAGTTTGCACCTGAAGCTGAAGGATTTGAAAATGAAAGCAAAGGGTTTGAAAAGCAAATATCTCTTCAAAGAAAACGTCCCTGCATGTCCGCGACCAGAGTTTTATGTGACTCATCTGAAACACGACACAGACAGAGATGGATTATGTGGCATCTGGAGGGATAACGGCTTCAAGAACCCACATGGAGGCTCTCTGGTGTGGTGGAGTCTGGCTGTGAAGCCTGATGACATCACATCAGCTGAGAAGAGGCTCCTGGAGACGACCTACCCCGACCGGACGCAGGAGCAGGTCCAGATGCAGCAGAGCTTCCTGGGGAAGTTTGCCACCTCCCCGTCCTTCTCCGAGCGCTCCAGACTGGGCTCATACCGCTTCACCTTCCCCCTGGAGGAGCTGCTGGAGGCCTACAGCCAGCAGGTACTGAGGGTCAGATGAACGATACGTTGTGAGCGGTTATTTATTATGCACTCATCAATTTAGAGATTTTTCTTTCAGATAAGTGGAAAGAAAACACGATCAAATATAAATTGATGTGTTTATTTTAGTTCAGATTTCTGCTCCGGATGTTTTTTACCATTTCCTACATTTTTAGTTAGATAACCTCATTGGGATGTTTAAACATAAAATATCAGAAAACTTGTCATGAATAATAATAATAATGTAAGTAATCAACTTCTCTACCTAATTTACAATTTTATGTAGCCTTTATATATGTGTGTATATATATATATATATATATACAGTGTATATATATATATATATAATGAATATAAAATGAACAGTAGCTGCAGTAAACAGTGCAAAATGGTTGACAGTGCAAATGAAAGTGAAACAGTGCAAATAGAGGTAGAAATTGTCCATTGTCTATTATTCAGTCTGTTGGAGCTGGACTGGGACAGCAGTCTGCCACTGAACACACTCCTCTGCCTGGTGACGGTGTTTTGCAGAGGGTGGTGGGTGTTGTCTAGTATGGACAGCAACTTGTCATGAATAATAATAATATAAGTAATCAACTTACAAATTAAACATTGTGAAGTTTTATCTAGTAGTTTAAATCTCTACCTAATTCACAATTTTATGTCCAAAAATGTTGGAATTTTAAAAAATTTTTTATTTTAAATGATAAAATCTCTTAAGCTGCACTTACAAACTGTCCAGTTTTATTCCTCTCTACATTCTGACGGCTTTAACAGAGGACTTTGTTCATCATTCACAGCCTGATTTATACATGTGATTCCTAGAAACACGGAACCATTGATATTTTTCATGGCTGTTGACAATATTATCTGGTTTATGGAGTGATCAGAAGTGATATGACTTCAATACTGCTTGTCAACAACATGAAACAAGAATCTTGAATACATTTGTAGTCACTCCATAGCCCAAACAAACCTAATATCAGAATATAGATCGGAATAACACTGGAAAGCGATGTTGGCTGTGAATAAAACTGGCTGTTGATGTCATACAGTCTTCTTAGAGCTATGAATAATAGATAATCCATTTCTGCCTGCTGCATCATAGCCTTTTTACCCTCAGGGGCAGAAACGACGGGTTGTGAACTTATTTTCAAAATACAGAAATGTGAAATTATTATCGGTATCGGCTGAAAAAAATCCATACCGTGCATCTCTAATTTAAACATAAGTACATTAACAGGAACCTTGGTGAATGTATTTGTGAGGACTCTTCCACTAAAACCTCTTTTATCGTTCCAGTTTTGCTGCGGCGCTCAGCCCGTCATGCGGGTCTTCAAGACCGTCCTGTACAAACAGGAGGTGATGTACGCGGTGCTGGTCCACAGTCCAATTAGTGATGAGCTGTTGTCAGACCGTCCTCTGCTGACTGATGACCCAAACCCTGTCTGCTCCTACAGAGATGGCTGCTTCGTTTGGAAGCCTGAGGCCATGTGTGAGACACACAGGTGAGAACGAGATAATAGAATCAGAAACACATGCGAGGGGAAAATGGTACGTTAGAGCTGCTCCCTCTGGAACAGAAATCTCTCACTATAGAGGTATTTTAATAAGATATAAACAGAGAAGATAACAAGGTAAATCCATGCATTAAAGTAAAATATGTGACAATTATATAAAAAGTATTGTTTGTGTTTGTTAAAGGCCATGAAGTCCATCCTGTTGTTAAGAGAAACGTTTCAGTCTGTTTGGTTCAGTTTGCTTTTCTTTGTCTCTGTCTTGTCTCAGGTGTGAGTTGGTCCTGAGACCTGATGAAAACCAGATGGGAGTGAGGGAGGTGGTGTCTTACCCTCAGTTTTATGTTTGGGATCATGTTGCCATCGCCCTGCATGTGGACAGACAGGTGCCTTCACTGCTCACTCTTCTCTTTACAGACGGTTACACCGCCTTCTAAGTCTTTCTGCAGACTAAGGTTCTGGACATTTATGGTGGCTCTGATCCTTTGAATCAGACACATTTCAGCACTCACTTTGTCTTTTCAGCACTTTAATTTAGGTGCTACGTCTTGAAAGAGTTGCTGTGATAAATACATCTGAACCTCCCGCTGAAAGAGAAGAAGAGCCCCAAATACCCAGTAACAAATAACCTGATGTGAACTTGCTACCAGCTACAGGCATGACATCAGAGCCTCATGGGAAATGTAGTTGTTCTAACAGAAATTTCAGTTTTCATCAAACAAACAACAACAAACAAATTTCCCTGTCTGTGGGACATTTAAGGATTTCTGATTCTGATTCTGATCTTTGTTGAAATGATGGAGAACAAGTGTTTAAATCTGCTTTATTGTCCTAAACTTTACTGTAACATTGTGGTTTCTAGACTCTGTTATTACACTGTTATCTAACAGTGATAATCTGAGTTAGCATGTAGCATGGCTGCTAACAGTCTAGTCTCCCCCTGACCCGACCCTGCAGCTGTTCTGCTCGTCACCATCTTCTCTTTTTCTGTTTCAGGTGCTGAACTTTGATTCTGCCCGACTGAGACAGAACCTCAATTACTGCAGCAGAGCAAAACCTTCAATTATACCTCGTTACAAGTTTGATGACTTCCCAGAAGCTAAAGCGATAGTAATGAAATTATACCCCAACGCTCCATCACCACCGAAAAGAGCTTCACAGCTAAGTCAGAGTTTGTCTTCTGCACATTTCTGATAATTGGAAACAGGAACTCCATGCAGGAGCACGAGAAAGATTAACTCATGTTTAATAGTGTACAGTACTGAGGACGGGCGCATCCTGACATCCCTCCTGGTTGTCATCAAATCATAAGATAACAAGAACATTAAATGCTGATTAGCACAAAGACAAATCACAGATCCGGTGATTAATGGATAGAAGCTGAAGTTGAATCTTAGCTACGTACATTTTTGTGAAACCACATATTTTCTTTATGTTGTAACTTTACGTTTGTTTAGACTGAATTTTATAATTCTCTTTCGTCACACCTGTGTGCTCAAAATACACTTAGGTTAGAATAATTTAAGAAACATCATGGTTCGGATTGAAACACATGTTTTGGTTGCAACAATCACAGATGGAGATGTTCCAACTCCCAGTGGCGGTTCTAGACCAATTTTAATAGGGGGGCCAGGTTGCGGCCGGCTTTTTTGTTAGGGGGCACATACAACCCGGAAAAAAAGATAAATCCCTCATTCAGACAAAACAGTGTTTACAATTTCAGCAATTTTGATTGGGTAGTAAACTGCTGAGACACTTTATTTCTGCCTTTCCCTTCAAAACAAAATCATTGCAAGAAATCTGTCATTGTATTATTGATGCAGACTCCCTGTCAGGGGGGCCACAGGGGGGTCCAGACTCAGAGTTACGGGGGCACTGGCCCCTGTTGGCCCCCCCCCTAGAACTGCCCCTGCTGACTCCGCTTGAGTCGATATTGGTCACCAAGAAAACAGCTGGTGACTCTGACTGCAGTCGATTGTTGGCAGCCGTGTCGACTGTAATAACTCACCTGCTGATGAGACAGGTGGCGAACGATCATATAATGCAAATGTGATAAGACATGTTTGGTACACAACGCTTGCCACATTTACGTGTTCACACAAACATTCATACACCGAAGGCGCCAGCTGCTCATCAGGAGGTTCGGAGTTCAGTATCTTGCTCAAGGACGCTTTGACATGCAGCTGGGAGGAGCCAGGGATCGAACCAGCAACCTTTCGACGACTAGACAGCACACTCTACCTCCTAAGCTACTGTCGCCCCTATACATGTTACATAAGACGTTGGTTGATAACATTATATTCTGAAGACTGAGCTGTAAAATCTACACTTCAGTATCTGTAGTTTGCTAACCTCTGTGACGGTTAATATAAGATGGATGACAACATTAACTCGAACACAAATGGGTTCTGGAGATGTTAGACATTTATAACCATTCATGTTTAAATCTGAGACTGAGTTGAACACAATATTCATCTAAACATTTATTTGTGGCATCTTTTAAATGAAATGTGCCTTTTCTTATTTATTTACCTGTTTGAGTTGAGTAGATTTGGGCACCATCTGTCTTTTTGAATCAGGTCTTTAGAAAAAAGAAAAAAGAAAGATGTTATAAACCTGAGGAGGAGCCACAGAGGAGGACAGGACAGAACAACAAAACCACAGTTTACAAGTCGCACTGACAGAATATCTGAGACAAATTTTAATATATGTAAAGTGTGTGGATCCAGGAGACGGAAATAAGAATGAACAGATTGTTTGTCGTCAGCAGGACAAAGTGAATTTTCAGCTATAAGATCAGAAAACCTGGAGTGTGTTTGTGTCAGACGCTGTGAGTCTGAGAGGACAGCAGCTCACGGAGGCTCCTTCCATCTGAAACAACGTGTTTCCTGGTTCAATATATTTATTCAAGACGATAGAGAGTTACTTTTATTTATTTATTTATTTATTTATTTAGTACAAATACCTCAGGCTTTACCTTCCAGCACCGTAGTCTTCTGAGCTTCCAGCAGTTTGTGTGAGTGATTAAAGACAAATGATCAATAAAAACCCCAAACTGGTTTTCAGTCTATAAGGATGCTGCCACCTGCTGGTCACCGATGGAACCTCAGAGTCATTCTATGTAATAAAGAGATCCAGTTAACATGTTTAACGTCTGCAGTGGTTTTTTGAGCTGATATTTAAAGGAAAGACATAAAATAATGATTCGATAATAAAACAAATCATTTGTTTTATTTCTGTGGTGACTACAAAGTCATTCAGACTAACACTCAATACTTTATTTAAGTACATATTTATGTTTGTGGTTTGAACAATTTATTTCTTGTTTTTTTCTTTTCTTCACTTTCAGGAAACACGTGTTTCCTTTATAACAAGACGCTGACTCGAGTGACATCACATGAGGACATTAATCAGTTTGGCACGTTACTCCATCAACAGTCTGCTGGTATTTATTTCCCAAAATATAAAAGTTGTGGTGTCTGATGCCGTCTGCAATCTGTTGTTTCAAGTTTTCATTTGAAGCGACCTTTTGCTTTTTCCTTTTGACCCTTAAAACCCCAAAGTGCCCCAATTGGATGCAGAACAACCACAGAGCCACTACTGCACTAATTATGAAAGAATACAGTCATATTCTATATCAAATTAAACAGCAGAAGCTGGGCTACAACGTGTAAAAAACATGTTTATATGACCCAAACACTACTCAAATAAACAACTAAACATCAAACTTTGTGAATCACCGACGTGTGGACCCGGTCGCCACATTTCTGGCTCTTATGCTGCTGTACATGATGCAGAACACCCGAGCTGCCCCTCACATGAAAGAGCAGACGTCACAGATTGAAATGACACATAGCACCTGTTGTGTTAGATTAAAAACAATCTGGTCATTTCCAACGGGCTTTAGGACCCGGGGGAAGCATTACAAGCGCTGCGCACAACAGCTTGCATTCCGATTGGCTGCCAATGCTGTCAATCACATTTTCGTGAGTATAGCTTTATTCTATTGGTTCTAAGGAGTGGAACGAGGTGTAGTAAATTGACCAATCGGTGGCGGAGAACGAGCCCTGCACACAGGTACACATCTGCACACTTCAGGGACCCGCCCTCTGCGGTCTCACCAGGTGAGTGTACTCCGGTGCGCCCTGCAGGCCGCGTCGGCCTGTTGTGAAATGGGACGGTCTACCCTTTGCAGCATTTCCTGGTTGCGTCACCAGGTGTTCCCGCCTCTACTCGTACGTCACTATTTCTGCAGCTCAGGTCCGTGAAAGTGACAAGAAGAGTAAAGTTTGACCGTCAGATCTGTTTGAGCTTCAGGAATTCCTGATTTCCTTTTTAACCCTCCTGCTTGTGAAGGAAGAGGAGAAGCGGCTCTGATTTATCTCCGGCTGAGAAGACTGTGGAGAGGTAAACCTGTTATTGAACCCACAGCAATGTTATCAATATTATCATTATTAGCTGGCTAACAGTTTGGGGTTAACATTAACACACAGATACATTACGTTAATGCTGACATATAAAATGCTGATCGCCACATATGGTTTTATTTACATTTTAAAGGCGTTATTCCTATTTAATGTGTTTGGTAGATAGTTTTGTTTGTGGTAATCATTTATTATTATTATAATAATTGAAATTGCCTCTTTCTTAAAACATTCTTAATGACCTGGCAGCCGTGGATGGAGTCAGAACTGCAGACCCAGTTGATGGAGGATGTGGTGGACAGAGGAGACTGGACCCCCAAACACCCTGAGTACCGACCCAGATGATGTCCCACTGACACCATCCAGCCCAGCAGCACTGCAGGGACTCCTGCTCAGCCTGTTACTGTCCATCATCTCTAATTGTTTTAATATTGTTTTCAATAATTGTTTTTGTTAATAGTGAATAATAATCTGTAAATAGTTATTTATGCTGTAATTTTGTAAATAGTTCATAATAAAAGAAAACATTCAATCCCTTGTTGTCCCTGAAAAGTAGCACTTGATGCTGTTTGCTGTTATAAATTGTACTTGAGCTGTAAATACTGAATGGAATAGACAACGTGTAACAATAGAACAATATTTTATTTAATGAATTATATAAAATTAACAATTATGATACAACAAATAATATAAAAAGAACCCATACATTAACTAAATAACAACAGATATAATGCCAGGATTGTCCTCTGGAGCAGAGAAGAGCCTCTCCATCCTCTCTGCAGCCTCGTGTCCTCCTTCATCATCCTCCTCTTCCTCCTCTCTGTTTGCTCCCTAAAACACAATGAAATGTAAAAGACGTTTTGTGTTACGTCAACAGACAAAAGAGATCTAATACAGCAAAAAATATATAATCATCATCGAGAATAATAATATCCCAATTATCGAGGATAATCCTAAACTTAGCTCTTTATTCAATTCTAACGTTTAACTAGACTTTACAGTGTTACGGTCTGAAATAAAGCAGGGATGACCTGATCTGAATCTGTTCATCTTGGTCCATTTATGTACATGAAGTAAAGATAGTCTCTAACATCTCCACAGTCACAATAAAATACAAGTCAACCTCTGAACGTCTTACATTTGAAAGTGAAGGCTTTTAAGGCTTTACTTCCAAAGGGATCAAGTTGAGCATTACCAACGTATTTTAACTGAAATGTGGAGGTTATAATGTCCCTTGAAGTTTAACATATCTGGCGTTGATTGTTCAAAGGAGTAAAAACCGAGTATAAACCCAATACTTAAATTTAAATACGAGATCTGAGCCACTTGAGGTCGCCATTATTTATTTATTTATGTTATATTTATTTATTTATTTATTTCGGACGCGCGATGAATCTTGGGATATGTGAGACCACGAAGTGTGGTAGCGGTGCACACTCGAAAAACAGGTAAAAGGAGTGCGCATTTGTGGGGTGCATTATGAGAACACTTTGAATTGGGACACCCTTCGCCGCGGAATAGTGATGTAATCGCACTTCAAATGCGCACTCGAAGTGTGCAGACCCTGAATTGAGACACAGCTACGTTTTTTCTGTGTTTTTCGGTAAGTTTTGGGAGAAAGATGGCCAAAGAAAGCCCAAGGAAACGCCCGGCAGACTTAGAAGTATCAAAACTACTGGAGTTTGACGCCGACTCCACAATATGCATCAGTGACTCGTCCTCAGAAGACGAAGACCTTCTTCATCCTGAGGCACACGACAGCAGCGACTCCAAATATTGTCCTCCATCACCGCAAAGGTATGGAATGTTTCGTAAATGTTGTATTTATAGATTTATTCTATCTAGGTAAAGCACATTTTGGCTTATGATGTAAAAATATGACACAATTAAGCGTCAAGTGATGATAAGACATACAATAGCACAGTGGGGTCAAACTGATCCAGTAAAGGGTCTCTGTGGCTGCAGGTTTTCATTCCAACAAAGCAAGAGCACATGCTTGGTTGGAATGAAAACCTGCAGCCACAGTGGCCCTTTACTGGATCCCTTTGACACCACTGCAATAGCACATTCAGAGCAGGCTGGTCCATAGAGACAGAGAAGGTTGCTCTTCCTCTATTTTTGAGAGGCAAGAGGAAGATCAAAATATTTTTAAGAAAGAATAACTGGCTGAAATAAGGCATTAATAAGGCAGCTATCCGGTCTCATCCTGGACTGCGATGACTCTGAGCAGCATGTGAATTACGATATAATATATTTCTCGCATTTCCCCTGATGATCTGAATAAGTCGCTAAATTTGTCGCTGGTCGCTTTTTAGAAATAAAGTCGCTAAGAGGGTCTGAAAAGTCGCTAAATCTTGCGAGAAAGTCGCCAAGTTGCCAACACCAGGGGAGGACGGAGGGCTTCTGTCCTCAAGGGACGGCTCTCCCTCCATTCACTCAATGCATTTAGTTTTGTGTGTGCGTGTTTATTTCCCCAGTACAGTGTGTGTTTCTTTTTATCCTGTTTCTGAGTTTCCTGTGTTTACATGTTATTGCAATGTCATGAATGAATATATTTGTTTTTCTTTTGCATTTGAAAAGGAGGTCCACACCAATAAAAAGCAAGGAGGAAGACGGATGGCGGATTAAAGATGAGGAGGAAGACGGATGGCATAATATAGATGAGGAGGACATTGATCCTGATCCTCTGAGGTTCAGACCATCCAGGACCCCTGGACCAACGTTTGACACCACCAGAGCGTAGTCTCACATAGACCTGTTCCGACTTTTTTCTCTGCGTCTGTTGTGAATAGACTCATTCAAAACACAAATGCCAATGCTGCCAAACGCAAGCAGGCTGGAAAGTCCTTCAAATGGGAAGTTCTCACAGTAAAGGACTTCTACATATTTTTATCGATTATCCTCTTCACTGGCCTGGTGACGGTGCACCATAGGTCAGATTATTGGAAGAAGACGTGGCCATATAACTTCCCCTTCCCCAGTGAAAAAATGTCAAGGAATCGATTTGAAGCAATTTTGTGGTCACTTCATCTCAGTGATCCTAACGAAGACGAAGAAAATGACAAAAAAAGGACACCCCTGAGTATGACAGACTTTTCAAAATAAAGCCTCTCTATTCAGAGATGGTGAATGCCTGCAAATCCTTTTTCCACCCTTATCAGAATCTGTCCATCGACGAACGTACGGTCGGCAGCAAAGCCCGTATCAGCATTAAACAATATATGAAGGCCAAACCAACCAAATGGGGTTACAAAGTGTTTGTCTTAGCTGATTCCTCAACAGGCTACACATGCAATTTCTTTGTGTACAAGGGCAAATCAGAGACCAGCTCAGGCCGAAGTTTGAGTTATTCCTCAATGATGGATCTTCTGCCGTTTTCTGTACTCGGGAGTGGATATAAGTTGTACACCGACAACTTTTACACGAGCCCCGCTCTCTTCACAGATTTACATAAAAAAAACATTAGCTGTTGTGGGACAATAAGAACCAAACAAAGTGGGTTCCCACAAACCCAGAACAATGACCTACCAAAAACGGCTGAGAGGGGGGATCTACGCTGGATCAGGGACGGCAAACTCTTGTTTGTCAAATGGATGGACTCAAGACAGGTCTCAATGTGCTCCACCCTTCATAAGGCATACAATAATCAAACAGTCAAAAGAAAGGTAAAGGAGGCTGGTGCATGGATAAACAAAGCCATACCTGTTCCAGACTGTATTGTCGACTACAATCAGCATATGGGAGGTGTGGATTTATCCGATGCACTGATCAGCTTTTACAGTGTCCGCCACAAAACGATGAAGTGGTACAAGACTTTTTTTTTCACTTTGTGGACATTGCTGTTGTTAACAGCTATCTTTTGCACAAGGAGCTGGTCAAACTCAGACATGACCCCTCCATGACAAAGCCCCTGACGCACAAGACTTTTCAGGAGAAGTTGGCTAAAGAACTGCTGGAACTGGCTGAAAGCTCAGCACCAGCTGAAGAAGCACCAGAATCCCCACCTCCCACTCCTAACACCTGCATGCCTGTATTCTACAGTAACGATGGTTCTAGGACCAGGAAGCATTGCAAGAGATGCCAAGATGCTGGACAAGCCAGAATAAAAACAGCAGTGTATGTAGGAAGTTTAACGTTCCTCTCTGCCTCACATCCACCAAAAACTGCTTTCAGCTTTGGCATGATGGACCCTAGTACACTAGATCCGTGTTTTTCAACCCTGTTCCTCGGGGAACACTGTCCTGCATGTTTTAGATGTTTCCTGCTCAAACACACCTGATTAGAATGAATGTCTCCTCGTCAGGCTGCTGCAGAGCTTGATGATTGGCCGATAATTTCAATCAGGTGTGTTGGAGCAGGAAACATCTAAAACATGCAGGACAGTGTTCCCCGAGGAACAGGGTTGAAAAACACTGCACCAGACACTATGACACTCCTGATGTAAATAATAGTGTAAATAGTTATAATAATACTTTTTGTGTGCTGTGTGTTATAGTTCACATTTACACAATAGTACACAAGTTCTTGCTTTGGACTTTTATGAAAACTATATTATTTTACTGTTACAGAAATGTTTGCATTGTGATACAAGTAAATCTGGTCCATTTGGATTCAAGATGCAATTGCTTTGTGTGATCATTTTGGACACTTCGCCTCAGATATCTGTGCTAAAACCTCTCTAATTTTGTTCTGCTGCACTTGATCAAAATCAACCTTTGCAGAGACAATGTTAACATATTGTACTATAATTTGAGCTTTGGCAGCAATATTTCTAAGGAATACACACCCTGAAAGTGCTTTTATTTTAGGCGAGACTAAAAGTTATTGAATTTTTGCTGTGTGCCATCTTCATTTACTATTCACCAGTAACACATATACTGATAATTACCCATCTCAACAAATCCTCAAAGTGTTCCCTTTCCCATGACACCAAAAGTATTCAAATAAACCTTGTGGTTGCAGAGATGTACTCATTTTATCATGGATATGCAATTTTCGAGCAGAGGCCTAGAAAATTGGCTTTGGGCTTTTCTCAAACATCATTTAATCACTTCTATTCAAAGTGTAGAATCGCTGAAGCTGCCAAAGAGCCCCAAATAAACCTTCACCACAGATTAACACAATTATTTCTTCCTGTTCCGACTCACAGTGCTTAAGGAATTAGATGAGTGAGGCATAAATGCATTAAAATGTATTCCTTAACATCTTATTTTAGTTGTTGTCCACTGAGCAGAATAAACTTCTTTTCAGCGTTGTTTACTCATGATGTCTGAGTGACTTCTGTACAGGGTTCAAAAGTTTGTTGAGAGCAGGAAGAGAAACTGGAAATGTTCTTCTGTGATACCGCTATACTTCTACAACACATTTCCTCCTTTTCATCAAGAAGAAGTCGAAACAGGTTAAAACAACAAATAGACAAATAACAGACAAATTAAGTGATAAAACATTCACAATAAAATCAGTGTTAAAGGAAATGTAATAAATAGAGAAGAATCACCACAAACTGAGCATTGTTTCGTTTCTGCAAACAACAGTTACATTTCATTTATGCATTTCAAATGTTCCTCATCAACATCAGCTGGCGTTCATGTCAGTAGGCGGGGGGAACAGTGGTGCCATGACAGCCAGGCGAGACGTCTCACGAGCATGAGACCACCGTTTGAAACAGCATCTCAACATTAAGCATGAAACCATTGAATAGTTTTAACATCAGGACATTTCCCTACCGTGTTAGTGACAACCAAAGAGGACATTTTATTCAACATTTGTAAGCCTGAAAACATTTTCCAGGCAAGACAACTATCAAGCGAGAGACCACTGCTCAAGATAACGTTCCAACATTTGTAAGCATGAATCCAATGTATATTTTTAAGGCGACATCAGGACATTTCCCTGAGCAAAAACCTTTAATGCCTGACAGCTCGAAAAGGAGACCAACAAGCGAGAGACCACTGTTCAAGACGGAGTTTTAGCCTTTGTAAGTATGAAACCACTGGATGTTTCCAATAAGGTGGGACATTTTCCAGCCTTGTACCAGGTATTTTAAGCCAAAACATGATGTTTTCACAACTCTAACCAAGTGTTTTTTGATCTCATAAGCAGTTGTTCCATTCAGTTAACTGTATCGCCAGTTAAAGGGATATTCCGGTGTAAGTTTAATCCATGGTCTAAATCACCGTGAGACTCCCTCTCGAGAGATCAAGTTAGCAGACCGCTAATTTACGGAGTTTTATCAACCTCAGAAACGACCGCACGACAACAATACACTGCAGTAAATGGATCCAAATATAAACCGCCACCAAAAAGCCACAAATAATGCTCAGAACAGCACCAAACTTCAGCAACAGTACAAATAGGGTCTCAGCACATAGTCCGGGGCATCTAACCTCCGCTAGCTTAGCTGGATTTCTGTTGTGAAGCTAAAAACAGATTTCAACTCTCCTCCATCAGCTTCCGGGTCGGGGAAGTCCCGACGCGACGATTACCGAGTGCGGTTAGAAATGCTCAATTCCGTTCTTTTCCCTGTCCGCTCTCGATAATAACTGTTATAAACTGGCAGGTAAGACACATATGAACTTTGATTGCTTTTCCATGGAGTCATAATCATACATTTTCATCCATGAGCCGCGGAACTCTACTGCACTCGGTAATCGACTCGTCGGGACTTCCCGTCAACAGGAAGCTGCTGCAGAAGAGTGGTACATTTAGTCAGCTTTTCAGTAGAAATCCAGCTAAGCTAGCGGAGGTTAGATGCCCCGGACTATGTGCTGAGACCCTATTTGTACTGTTGCTGAAGTTTGGTGCTGTTCTGAGCATTATTTGTGGCTTTTTGGTGGCGGTTTATATTTGGATCCATTTACTGCAGTGTATTGTTGTCGTGCGGTCGTTTCTGAGGTTGATAAAACTCCGTAAATTAGCGGTCTGCTAACTTGATCTCTCGAGAGGGAGTCTAACACAGTTTCACAGTGATTTAGACCATGGATTAAACTTACACCGGAATATCCCTTTAATGTTCCATAAAGGAGTCATTATGTTGAGTCCCTCCTGGTTCCTCAGCTCTCTCCAGTGGTGAGGGATAGTTGGGCCACAGTATCTGAACTATCTGTTCAGCATGTGGGTATTCATCAATCTGGTTATGAGCTACAATTAAACGTTCTGCTCTTTCACAGTACTTGAGGTTCTGTCTCAGTCGGTAGGAATCGAAGTTCAGCACCTAAAACAGAAAAAGAGAAGAAGAAGATGAAGAGCAGAACAGCTGCAGGGTCTCTGAATGAAAGATGTTAGCAGCCACGCTAAATGCTAACTGAGATTGTCATTGTTAGATAACCGTGTGAGGTATCTGGACGCCGACACATTCAGAGCTATAAGTTAACTGTGACCAGTTGTTTCTCGTCTCTTTCGTGAGTTAAGGAATGTTGGGTTGACAGGAGTCCCGGAGTCATCGTTCAGCTGTGTGAATGTTCAAGGTTAGCTAGAAGACGAGGCCACTTCAGGGTGCTGAACTGAGTTTGACCCTCATGCCAGATGGTTGGAGATTTCTTAACGTAGACATTTCCATAGAATGACAGAGACACCATTTGGTCAATTTTAGGGTACAAGACCGGAGGAGTGACAGCAGCAGAGTTAGGTCATTTATAGATGAGGAACTATTCCAGGGTGAGCGGAGGCAGACGCATGATGTGGCCGTCTGTGAAGAGAAGAGTGAGCAGTGGAGGTACCTGTCTGTCCACATGCAGGGCGACAGCGACCTGATCCCAGACACAAAACCTGAGACGAGGCGCCACCTCCTCCACCGTCCATGCTGCCCCAGGTCTCCGGACCAACCTGTATCTGAAGAAGCAACGGAGATGAAGAAAAGTAAACTGAATCACAGACTGGAGATGTTATCTCCCCCTCCTGGCAGTGAGAGTAATTACACAAACACTGTTGACATGTTTATGACACTATTATGAGTACATTGTCACTACAGAGACAACCGAATTATTTCAAAGTTTACAGGAAGTGATGTCATGACATTGGTTCTCTTGTTCTTTCTCAAGAGGACATTTTAAACGTATTTCTCACTTGTGTGTCCCACACATGGACTCAGGCCTCCAGATGAAGCAGCCATCTCTGTAGGAGCAGACAGAGTTTGGATCATCAGTCAGCAGAGGACGGTCTGACAACAGCTCATTACTAACTGGACTGTGGACCAGCACCACGTACATCACTTTCTTTTTGTACAGGATGGTCTTGAAGACCCGCATGACGGGCTGAGCGCCGGAGCAAAACTGGAACAGTAAAAGAGGTTTTAGTGGAAGAGTCCTCACAAATACATTCATCAAGCTCCCTGTTAATGTCACAAAACAACACACTGTTGGTTTTCACCAGTTTTCACAATTAGATGACAAATTCTGACTAGTGTGACCTGGATGTTTTGTTCCTGGAGACGTGGAAAGTGGAATGAATTCTAATGAAGCAACAGTTTTCACGGTTGAAGACTTTTTAGAAGCTGATCACAAATACCTTTTATTTATGCAATCCTTTCATGTCACTTCCCACATCCAGATGAGACAGTTAACACAAAGATACCAGTGGAAAACAGTGGATTTACTCTGATACACACTTCACTCAGCTGATCGATCAGCTGACAAAAGTTAACTTCTCTCTCAGCTCTTTCTCAGCCCTCAGTACCTGCTGGCTGTAGGCCTCCAGCACCTCCTCCAAGGGGAAGGTGAAGCGGTACGAGCCCAGCCTGGAGCGCTCAGAGAAGGCCGGGGAGGTGGCAAACTTCTCCAGGAAGCTCTGCTGCATCTGGACCTGCTCCTGCGTCCGGTCGGGGTAGGTCGTCTCCAGGAGCCTCCTCTCAGCTGATGTGATGTCATCAGGCTTCACAGCCAGACTCCACCACACCAGAGAGCCTCCATGTGGGTTCTTGAAGCCGTTGTCCCTCCAGATTCCACATAATCCATCTCTGTCTGTGTCGTGTTTCAGATGAGTCACATGAAACTCTGGCCGGGGACACGCATTGTCGAAGTCATTTGGGAGGTATATGTTCCTCAAGTCTCGAGCTTCCTCTCTCAAGTCATTCAGCCTCAAGTGTCGACTTTCAAACACATGTTGATCAAACCCTCTCCTGTTGCTTTGTGTGTTCATGATCAGATGTTGGTTAAAAAGACAGATTAAAAGTCCTCTCCTGCACTTAACAATCTGCTCACTGTCCTCTGCTTTCAAGAGGAGTGTGTTCTCTGATCTCGCACAGCAGTTGAGCATGTGACCACATGATAAACCACACCCACTTCATGTTTTACTTTGGCGGGCCTTCCGCCTGAGATGACAGAAGTGCAGCAGCGGGCCAAAGGTTCGCTTTCACATGTCAGTCTCTGTGGTTTCCTTTTCTTTCTCTACTTCAGTGTCTCACTTTGACAGCACATTCAGACCATGTGTGCTGTCATCATGGAGGCACCGTCACATAATGTTACACTGTAGATATCAGATGGTGAAGTTCATCACCTAAACAAACAGACACATATGAGTTTACAACAACAGCTGTTTTATCTTCATGTCTTTTCCTATCTTGGTCTCATGTTTTTCTTGCTATTTATCTTAAATTATGTAATATGTACACTTTTGTCATATTTAAATGCATTTTATTTCATCTACGCACAAGTAACTTGGTAAAATGATGAAAATGTAATGTACAATGTTACTGAAGCCACCAAAACAATACAGTAATGTGAAATACTTCAAGATAAAATATAAGATAATATAAGATACAGTGCCAATAGTTAAGTTTGGTATCTGTATCTGTGTATCTGTAAATGATTATTATTATTATTATCATTATCATTATCATTATTATTATTGTTGTTGTTGTTGTTGTTTTTTCTGTCCCATAAGTCTTCTGTCGTTTTTGATAAATGGGTCATAGTATGCCAATTATTCTTTTTCTTTCTTTCTTTCTTTCTTTCTTTCTTTCTTTCTTTCTTTCTTTCTTTCTTTCTCTATGTTCCCTGAAAAGCAAACTTAGTGCTTCATTTATTGACCCGTTTATATATTAATGCATTGATATTAATGTGTATATTTATGGTTATTGTAGTGTTTCTGTTCATGTTGTTTTTTATTGAGTGTTCTTGCTTTTATTTATCATGAATCACTGTTGTTGTTCTTGGAGGAAGACCTTTATTGTGAAGGATGTTTTGGCCGGAAGTCGCCTGATACCGGTGAAGTGGATCGAGTCCACCGCCCAGTCCGACAAAAAACCACCAAACTAACAGGAAAGAAACAGAAATAAAGTCTGTCAGTGACGTGAAAGTGAACGGAACAACCGTGGAGAAGTTTCACACTCAGTTTAAAAACTGTTTAACGGGTTTAAGGCGACATTTGACGGTATTTTACAGCGAACGTTAGCTAACTATGTGTAGTTAACTCCCTGAGTAGCCTGAGAAGCTAACCCGAGCTAACAGGATTAGCTCTGAACGAGCACACGTCGGTTATTTAAATGTCTGTGAAGCGGAGCACCTGGTCGAGCCAACCTGGAGAGCGGTAAAGGTGAGTGTGTCGCGTCATATCTGCTCCTGTTCGAAGCTAACTGTTAGCATAAAACTGTATGGAGAGTTCGGATAGGTCCAGGAGATTAACTAACGTCACCAGACTGCTGCACCTGGAAAGGTAACACATGGGTGATCTACAGGGAGAACAGCACGCCGAACTCCATTTATAATTCTGGGAATTTTAGAGTTCACAGGCATTTTAGGAGAGATGAATGCTGACTTGTACACAACTCATGTCTTTTAAAGTTATCCACTAATTGGCTTACATATAATGTATGTATTAGAACTGCTTATAGTAAATTGATTACATTTATGAAAGTTGATCATTATCATAAGTTGTTACTGTATAAATTGAATTCTAATGGAATGGTGATTAAAAAAGGTTTTTAGAGTGTATATCTAGTTTTATGTCTGTCAGGAATGCAACTGTAACTGTTAAATTATAATAAAGGGAAAAGAAGAAAAGGGCTTAAAGAGATGATGACAGACAAACATAACACTAAAGTCTGTCACTGGTTCCCTTCACTCTAAACTCGAGAGGACCTGCCAGGTGAGAAATCACACTGTAATAATTTAAAGTTAGAATTAAGTTACAGTGACAGCAGTTCCTCTCAGGTGAAGAATCACATAGCTGGTCGATATTCAGTAATAAAAGATATCTATAGTGTTCCAAGCTGAATAAACAGTGCATTGATTAGTCAGAAAAAGTACAGACTAATGTTTATAATTATGAGCTTTAATCACACCGACACCGCTATTGAAACTGTTCTAATGAATCCCGCTGCTCCAGCGTTCTGTCAGCTGTGTCGTAGAGATCCAACATGTGATCTTGACTTCCTCCGTCCTCCTCTGCTGTTTTTATCCAGGATGCTCCAGGGGCCGTACGGCAGCCTGGACCGGGACCGGCCCCTCATCCGGCTCCCTTTCACCAGCTTCGCTGTGGGGACGGTTCTGCTCCCTCTGACGGGCCTCATCGCCTGCCTCTTCATCTCACTCGTGTACCACTTCGAGGACGCAACATTCACACACTGTCATGTAAGTCGTCACAAATGTTGGTTCTAAACCACGACGTCGGTTTGTTTGTGCCAATACCAATCATTAGTAATCAGTGAGACCAATAACTGATATTTGGAGCTGATAAGCATTTGTAGTAAAAATTGAAGTCTTAATGTCAAAATTTAGAACAACCAGTACACTCTATTTAGGTTCTGTTCGTAAGTACAGTTTTGAAGTACATTATTCTAGTATTTCTATTTTCTGCTACTTTATATTCTCCTCCAGTGCATTTATTTGATAACTAGATAGGTAGATAGATAGATAGATAGATAGATAGATAGATAGATAAGTTAAGCCAAAGTGGAGCATCTTTAAATGTTTTTATTTTTTCAGAAAAATGCTGAATATCGGCCTCAGTAATCGGTCCATCCCTTGTTTTCAGCTCTTTGCTGGAAGTTTAAGTCCTCATTTCTCCGTCTGTTTCTGTTTTTATTATCACCACAACTTTAACACCTCACACAACAGGAAACACTTAAATAACTACAACAACAAACATATTTCACGGTGAGTTTCCACTCAGAGTCTGTTTTTACAAAGTATCTGAACTTCTACTGGAGGAAACAACATGAGGACTGTTGACTCCTCTGCGAGGATGTTGGTTTTCAATAAATGTACATTTCAGCTTCAAGGAAAAACTTACTACAGAATTTTGCTTGTGAAAGACTTTGTTGTTCATTTAATGTCGTCGGTTTTGTTTTTCAGCAAGTCAACAATGACTGACATGTGGCTTCAGCGAGTTGTTTGTAGATCCAAAGCTTTCTTCTATTTCACAGTCTTGTTGGAGGTGACGTGAACTAGAATGTGAGACTGATGAAATAATTTAGAGGAGAGAACATCAGACTCTACACAAGAAGAGGACAAACGTTGAAATACTTGAATTATTTCTGTTTGTTGTTCGAGAAGGGGAAACAGACGTCTGTGTTTTTGTTTGTGTTCAACCAGGTCTCAAACTACCTCCCGTCCATCAGCGCCGCCATCAGCCGCGTGCCGGAGCGTTACATCTGGCGCTGCTGCATTGGCTTACACTCCGCGCCGCGCTACCTGGTGGCCATCGCCTACTTTAACTTCTACTGGGGCCGCTTCACCAACAGGCTGCCGGAGCTGGTGCTGAGCGGTCTGGCTCTCCTCTGCAGCCTCGCTGAAAACACCGGCCTGCTGCTGCTCACATACGTGTCGTCCACCGAAACCTACAGTGAGTTCAACGGCCAGTCAGAGACGAGCTGACCGACGTCTCCCATCTTAAACGAGTGTTAACAAGCTGTTTGTCCCTGCAGATCTTCATAAGAACGGTTTCATCGTGTTCATAGCGAGCTCGCTGCTGCACATGCTCATTACCTGCAGGCTGTGGCAGGTGATCAGGAGACACTACGTGAACCCAGAGGTGAAAAAAACAAACAGAGCTTCATCCTTTCTCTCAGCTGTGTGTCTGTTACTTGTGTAATTAACCAGTAGGTCATTAAAAACATATAATAACACAAACATCCCTCACAGATGTTTGACACAGTAGAGCTGGAGCTTGTTCTTTTACACAGATACGTGAGAACGTGACCTGAATACTTTATTATTCTTTATCTCTTCATACGTGATCTGTTGGACGACTCGTCGACACACAAACCTGCTGAGATGTTCTCAGATGAACTGCAGCTGCTGTTGTCAGTGTCGACCTGCAGGGGGCGCTGCACCACAAAACATCAACACAGAGCAGGTTTCTAATCCAGGGTTTCAAGGAGTTTGCAGAGGTGCTTGAGGAGGTTGTGGTTCCTGTAGGAGGCCATCAGTGTCCTTGAAGTCTTCCTTCAGGAGGATTTAAGGATTATTTAGTAAGTTTAGTTGTGGTGGTTCAAGGACTGCGTGTAAAGGAGACATTAGTTGACCTTAAAAAGTTTTGTGGGTCCTTGAAGAGATTCAAGATGTGCTTGAGCACATTCTAGAGGTTCCTTAGAAGGTTCCAGGGGAGACATAAGCTTAATGGTCCTGGAGAATTTCAGGATCTTTCAGCGGAGGTTCTTGTGGTGGATCAGGGAACGCTTTGAAGATGTTCTTGCAGTTCTTCAGGAGGATCAGGTGGTCCTTTAGGAGGTTTTGGGGTCGTCGGAAGTACTCGAGGAGGCAATAATTGACCTTTTTAAAAGATTTTGTGGTCCTTGAATGGATCATGGACTACTTGGAGACAGCTCAGTAATTCCTCTATAGGTTCCAGGCGTGCTTGATGAGAGATTCTACGGGTTCAGCGAGAGGATCCTGTGGTCCTGGAGGTTTGGGGGTGTTTATGGGGTTCTAAAAGTACTCAAGGAGGAATTAGCTGACTCTAAAAAGGTTTTGGGAACCTTGAAGACTTTATAGAAGTGCTTGAGCACATTCTAGGGGTTCTTTTGGAGATTCAAACTTGCTTCATGGACTAATATCCTTTGTAAGGGGTAGTAGTGGTTGTAAGCTCCTTGAGGAGGATTTTATAGTTTTTCAGGAGGTTATAGAGTCTGGAAGGTTTCAGGAGGTCATTGAAGACATGAATTGTGTCCCAATGAGGTTGTAAAGTTTATTGAGGATGTTGAATTGATATTCCAGAAGGTGCTTGTGGTAGTTTGAAGAGGTTCAAGGAGTTCCAGATAAAGATCATGAGGTGGTAAAGATGTGTTCGTTATTTAAATTAAGTTAAATGCGTCAGCAGGTCATTAAAACTGTCGATCGCTGCTCTTTCGGTGAGTTTTCAGATGTTAATCTGCACTCCGGCTCTCCCTGACGAGCAGGAAATACATGAATAAGTTCCAAATTTAACTTGTGTCTGAACTTTATTTTGGTGCTTCCCTGTTTCAGTATCAGCAGAGCAAATGTGTCACTGAGTGACGGCAGCAGTTTAACCACAGTTCTGCATGGCCTCTTTCATCATGTGACTGCTGAGCTTCCAGGAAAAGAGAACCGCCTCTTATTAATATTTTATTATCTCAGGGTTCCCGCACATAAATTGAAAATGGAAATGAATCGTTAGTTGCAGCTCTGAACTGTTGATGGATTTACTGAAAACATATGTCAAGTAAAAAGCTGATCATCAGTTTCTGAACATCTATATTTCTCTCTTCTGTGTTAGTTTTCTGTAATTCAAACATTTGAATGCTCTGTCTGTTTGTCCGTCTCAGGAAATGACATCATATCGTTGGAAGGTGCGTCTCTTCCTGTTTAACGTCAGCTGTTGTCTGGCTGCTGCTTATTTCTTCAGACGCCACAACAAATACTGTGAGGCGGGAGGTGAGTGTCCGAGTCCACGTCTCTGTGTCACACCACCACTCTCCTCTGTATTCACTTCCTGTCTCTCCGTCCTTCAGTTTACACCTTGTTCGCCTTCTTCGAATACCTGGTGGTCTTCTCCAACATGGCCTTCCACATGACTGCCTTCTGGGACTTCGGGAGCAAAGAGGTGATGGTGGCGACGCCTCCTGAGGACAAACGATACTGAGCAGCAACTTCACCTGTTGACCCTTTAAAAAGGCGAAAAGAGGCCAGGAGACTGGTTCCAACTCTGCCACATACGTGCACACATGAAGGCCTCATGCAGCCTCGTTAACATTACATGAGAACTGACGCTGAAGCCTGATGATCATTCCAACAACACCTGTGACCTGCTCGTCATGTTTGGACCGACGGCCTCGTCAGAGAGTTTACACGGTTTTAAATGGTGGAGATGTACCGATAATTAGTGCCGAACCGATAGCAGTGCATTAAAAAATATATTATTATTGTTTTATATAGTATTGAGCTGCTGGGAAGTAGCAGGACCATGTTTCTAAAGAATATATTATTTGGCATCAGATCGGTGCAAAGACTGATTTTAAGTGTCGGAGGCATTTCTCAAACTGCTTGTCTGTTTTAGAACAACCCAAAAAATAGTTTTTAAACTCGGTTTCAGCAGAGATGGAGCAACATGTTCCATCCATACTTGTTGAGAACAAGTTTGTCTCCAAAAAGCTTTTAAAGAATAAATAAACTATGTCTCAAAAACATTGTTGTGTGATGTTGTCTGACCGTCGGCAGCCTTTATTTTCCCTCATCAAGGGAGGTGAAATCTGAAACATATCGAGCTTCAGAGATCCTCTATTAAAGCAGGATCTCTGACTCTGCTGGTGTTTTTGTTCTCTCCACCTACTCGTGCTCGTCCACACGGAAACAAAACACTTCAAAGACGACACAGCTAGCTCACCGTTACTGAGCTGCTGGAGGAAACTCTGCTGGGAATTCCTTAAAACTTTCCATTTCAGCGCCGCTCAGCCTGCGTCACAGGATCTGTGAGCCCGTCCCACACACCAGTATTATTCTTTCAGAGATCCTTTATTGATTTGTTTGTGAATAGGGTTCACTCTGGACAGACTCAAGAAACCGAACTCTGTAACAAAGTGAATTTCTCTTGTTGTTTATTGTTGAATCGCTGCAGCTGTTTGTTGTTTTTATTTTTGATGGATATTATTTTAAGCCTTCAGCTCGAGTTGATGTAAAATGCATTTTTAAAGAAGAGTTTGTCAGGACGTAAAACCTGTGATCCACATGTGGATGTCTAACAGTCTAACAGTGGCACATTTATCAGTGCTGACAAACAAAATGTTGAAATCGAGCTGTGGGTTTGAAGAATTGTGACACCTCGAGTCGACACTGTTGAGCAGCAGCATCCTGGTGAGACTGTGCCACAGACAGAGGAGGTTATTGACTCTGCTGCTCGTCAACACTAAACTGGACTCACATGTTCGCTGCTCATTGTTACGTCCTGACATGCCAGATTGTTTTCAACAGCTCTGTCCATGCAGAGTTTTCTTCAGGTTTACTGCTCGACTCGTCCAAGACAACAAAATATTTAAAATTCGCCACTTAAAGAAATCCCCTGTAAAACGTGATGGACAAGAACACCTGCAGACGTGTTTGTGTGAACGTGCGACAGAACCCGGTCGGCTGATGCTGTTTTAACAAACTCAAGAACAGAAAGAGTGAAGACTCAGCAGGAGACGAGGGACAGGAAGAGGAAGTGACTGCTGCCTCCGAGGAGACGCTCCAGAGGAAAAGACGACATCCTGAAACATCCTGCAGACAAACAGTGACTTCACAAAGTCCGACTGGTCCAGTTTAGAGGTTCAGAGATAGTTTAAAGGCAATCCAGTCGTTTTTACTGAGCTCGTTTATCTGAATGGAGTTACAAGTTATATCTCAGATTCACTGTTTACACCGAGCCTCAGAGAATCAACGTTTGGTTCGACAAAATTAGTTTTTGTCTTCTGATAAAACTTTTGAGCTTTCAGGCCGTGATCAGACCTGATGTCACCGTCCGTCCAATCATAAGTGAACCGCTCTGAGTCGTCAGTTCACACCTGTGATTGGATCTCACTTCCCTGCTCTATATATATCCATAGAGCAGGGAACAGCCATCACTTGGACAAATATAAAGAAACATTTGCTGAATGAACAAGAAGGTCCAAATATTGCAGAATGAGTCAGAGACAGAGTTTCACAGAGTTTATAAAGTGTCTCCAACTCAACAACTCACTAAACTGACACATTTGTTAAGGTAGTCTGGTGATGTTGAGGTTCCTGGTTCAGGGGTTGGATCAGCTGAACAGACATCGGCAGGTTCAGAGCACAAACATGTAATTTACATCACAGTGGAGTCGGACTGTGTTTAATCCATCTGACTGTTGTTGTGGCTTCTTCTTGTTTGACAGAGGACGTCAGCTGATCAGGTCCTTTAATCCGCGTACACACCGCTATAAGAATCTGGTCTGAGTGATGAGGTGTCAGATGTGTCCTCATCGTGTCTCACCTGTGATCGGATCACTCAGGACAGATTCTTTCCGAACACGCCCTCAGTGGTCAGATAAGATCATTTGTTAACGTCCGTGGGTGTATTTATGATTTGAGTATTGTGTTATCTGACACTGAAAGAGCCCTTTCATCATTTGGGGAAGTTGTTTGCCTGCAGGTCATTTATTAAACTCACTTCCCCCTACTTCATTTTCCTGAACAACAAAAACAGCTTCACCGACAACAAGCGAGTCATTCAGACATGCTGATCCAAAGCTGCTGCAGGGATTGTGATGAAATGTGCTTCAGATGTTCTTGTTCGCCTCAGGAATGAATTCTAATAACATTTTAATGTGTCCAGTACTTTGTTATGTTTCACACTATTGTGAGCATGTTAGCATGCTGACATTAGCATGTGTAGCTCAAAGTGCAGATGCTCATTGAGTTAAAACACAGAAGGCAGAAGTGCTGAATGAAACATGTTTAAATGTATTGTCACATTTAAATAAAATACAGTAAATTAAAAACAATCAGGAAAATAATCACTTTTTTTTTTTTTTTTACCCTACAAGTACATTAAATTTAGTCATCATGACATCCTGCAGCCGACTGGACCTTTCAGGTGAACATCTGACAGACAGATGTTGTTTTTAGCCATGCTAGCTAAGAACAGCATGGTGTTAGCACAGCGGCTAACGTTCTGTTTACATTCAGGGTTCCTCTACCAAAACAAAAGCATTTCCTTCCTCATAAAACATTTGCAAAGCAGATTTAGAAGCTTTTTTTTTTCTCTTTACTGTCTTTGGTTATTTATCTCAAAGAGTGTCTTCAAGGGATCACAAGAGGCGATGTTAATTTATCATTAAACAAAGAAATTTCAGGACTATTTAAAAGAGAGCAGAAGTCACGTGGACCTCATGGGACCTCATTCCAGCAGACGTCTGCCTGGTCGTCAGCGGAGAGAGACGAATAAGTTATTGATCCTGTTTGAACTGTGTCAGGAATCACACATGGTGAAGAGATAGTGATAATAAAGATAATTTTAAGAGAGCCGACAGTGAAGATCTTGTTAACGCTCGTGTAAACGCTCAGTATCAATAACTTGTTGAACTTCCTGATTTCTATTTACTTCAGTTTGTGACTCCACCAAAGCTGCTTCCTGTCCGACCCGCCCGTCCTCTCAGACCGACTGCACACTGATGCAAATTCATTCCAAAACCGTTTGGTTCGTGCAAACCTTCTGAGAAACTGCATCAGTTTAAAAATATATTGTATTTCATCGAGCAAAGGATTTGGACACCTGACACTGTTTCACCTGCCACTCTGAGCCTCAGTGATGTCATAAACAACACTGGAACTCAAGGAAGTTATTGGATTTTGTCAAAAATACTGTTGTTGTTCGTCTTCTGTTTGGGGAAAATCATGCTCTAAGTGCTGGAACTACAGTTCCCATAATGCTCTGGGGGGTGAAAACAGGAAGTATAGGGAGTTATTCTGTCAAACTGTGAGCCGAATTATCTGTTAGCACTTCCTGTTTGCAGCGTTCTCATTGATGTCCAGGCGACTTTAACGAGATCTCTGTGATACTGAAGAAAACTGAAATCATGAACGTTCTCAGGCAACTTCTGAACTGTGACGTGTCATTAGAACTGCCTGTTTTTCTTGTTCTGTTGTTTTGTTTGTTAGAAATAGACTTCAATCAATCAAGATGATTCCTAAGAGGATTTATGAATGAGAACAACTGCTAGGAGTGTGATTTTAGACTCACACCGCATCCGGACTGTAATTTGATTAAATCTTCTTTATATAAAGTAAAAAAGAAGAACAATAATGATTCTGACTGGTTCCTGTTCTGGTGCTTCAGAGAGGACAGAGACGTTTTCATTAGTATTTGTATCAGCAACAGTAACGATGGTTTTAATTAAAGCTCAACGTTTGCCTGAACACAAACCCCTGAAGTGTTTTCCAACCAGTGTTCGAATGACCTTCAGGAGCAGCGGCCTGGATTTTATTTATTTGAGTTTGTTCACAACTCATCTTTCATTTGGTGGAATGATAAACATCCTGCACACGTTCAGACCAACAAGTTAAATCTGCTGTTAAGATGAAACCACTGACCGCCGCAGCTCATTTAAAACCACAGATGAGTTCAATTTGATTTTAATTATTATTGTTGTTAGAAATGTCAGAAGATCATCGTTGATAATTCTTCCCGTCTTTGGGAAGATCCCGCCAAAAGTAGCCCCGCCCCCTCAACAACCCAAACACTGAACCCAAAACTACCTTTTATAATTATTTCAAGATAAAATTCTAAAAAAACACACATTTCCAAACAGTCTCTCAGGTAATGAGCCGACCCAATCTGCTCCGTCCGTGTTCTCCATGCGGCGCTGGAGGCCCGGTCCTACAGCAGGACGCACGGTTTCTTGGTGACGGTTGGCGTCGGGTTGAGGTATGACCTCACGGCGTCTGCGAACACGTCCTTGATGCCCTCCTGGTTGAGGGCAGAACACTCCAGGTAGCGGGCGGCGTGGATCTGGCGGGCGAGGCTGTCGCCCTGCTGCCGGGTGACGGGCGTCTGGTTCTGCTCCTTCAGCTTCCTCTGGATCTCCGGGTCGTTCCGGAGGTCACTCTTCGTGCCGACCAGGAGGATGGGAACGCCGGGACAATGGTGCAACACCTGATGATGACGAGAACAATCAGGTAGAGTAAATATCTTTGCAACTTTGTCTTTAAAGCTTTAAACAGTTTGATAACAGTTTTCTTTCAATCTTGGAAAACAAAGTGTTTTTTGTTGGTGTTGAAAAAGGAAAACGTCTCTCATGACTTTAGTCTTATTCATCATCTTCAGTCATTAAGCCAAAGTTTTTAAAAAGAACATTTAATTTAATTTATAGAGAAAATCATTAGTTGTTGTGATGGAGATCTTTATTACACTCATGTTAACGTGTTTCTAACAAATAAACAATTAAACGTTTCCAGGAGCGCCAAAACTGAAACTCAGTGGTGGACGGTGGTTCAGTACGGAAGCCCTGAGAGTCCAGAAGACGACGACACGCTGGAGTTCTGTTTTCTCTCCCGTGTTTAACACTTAACGACAGGTGAACACAGTTTGGTTCTGGGCAGGATGATCTTTGTAAGTTCCCTTTACGTGCCTCTCAGAGCTTCCGTAATACAAGAAGCTCGAGTTCCCTTAACTGACACACTTCCTGTGACTCCTCCCACCGCGATGATGATGACAAATATAAATAATTTGGGCTGTTGAACATTTAAAGACCATTTTTACCTCACAAAAATAAAACAAACATTCAACTTGTGCTTTTTATTTATCTATTTGTTCTGTGAGAAACATCTGGCGAGCCTGTTGTTTCTGTGTGTCACTCACAGACAACAGAATGTGACTGATGCTGCTGTTTGACTTTAGAAATGACAAACGAGTCACTTTTTAAATATGAGTGCTGCTGTGATACTAATTAGAAAATATTTAATTCATTTTGCAGCTTACAAACGATCTGCATGTGTCTTTAAGTGGACTGATTATAATAAATGTTTGTACAAATCTACTATATTACATTAAACATAAGTAAGTCTTGAATATAAGTTAAACATCTGTGTAGTTGCCGGGTAGATTTTGACCTCTGACCTCTGGGTGCCACTTGTGTTTGACGTTCTCGTAGGAGGCGGGGCTCGAGATGGAGAAGCAGATGATGAAGACGTTGGTCTGCGGGTACGACAGCGTCCTCAGCCGGTCGTACTCCTCCTGACCCGCCGTGTCCCACAGGTTCAGACTGATGGTCCTGCCGTCCACCGTCACCTGAACGCACCACACACACACACACACACACACACACACACACACACACACACACACACACACGGTCAGGGATTTTTGTATCTGTGTTGGTTCATTACAAAAAAACTGAAACTAACGACCAGTTTCCACCAAATCTTCTATTAATATTAATGTGGAATTGATAATGAAATTAGCCTCTCTCACACACACACACATACACACACACACACACTCACCTGGCTGCTGTAGTTGTCGAACACCGTGGGGATGTACTCTTTGGGAAACGCTCCGGTGGTGTAGGAGATGAGCAGGCAGGTCTTCCCCACAGCACCGTCACCCACAACCACACACTTTATACTCTGCATGATGACCTCTGACCTCTGAGCCTTCAGCAACCTGCAACACACACACACGCACACACACACACACATTACTGCTGTTACTCCAGTGTGTTTGTGTGTTTTAAGGATTTTACAGCTCTGGAAAGTTATTAAAAGGGAAATTATTTTGTCTTTCATCACAGCGACATACGTACGACGCTCCTGAACACTCTCAGATTTAGTTTGACCCTCAAAGTAAATTCTAAATATATGACGTTCCATCAGAATATTTACAGAGAAGACAAAAGAACGACATCGTCTGGACGTCACAGTTTACCTTCGGTGACTCTGATTGGTTCACTCGTCCTGCTCCGGCTGTCAGACACACTTCAGTTTCTTCAGTTAACACAGTTTGTTCAGAAACACGTGACGTCCCATCGTCCGACTGCAGGGAGGAGGGGGAGGACAGAGAGGGAGGAGGGGGAGGCAGAGGGGGAGGAGGGGGAGGCAGAGGGGGGAGGAGGGGGAGGCAGAGGGGGAGGAGGGGGGGACAGAGGGGGGAGGCAGGGGGGGGAGGCAGGGGGGGAGGCAGAGGGGGAGACAGAGGGGGGAGGGGGAGACAGAGGGGGGAGGAGAGGAGTTTGTCCTCGGTCAGTATTTGTGTTTATGGAAATGATCGCTGCAGAAGGAAACGTTCTCTAAACAAAACAGAGATGTTATCCTGCTCACACACACACGCACACACACACACACACACTGTGCGTGTGTGCATGTTTGCGTGTGTGTGTGAATGATGGTTGAACACAGACAAATATTGACAAAGCTGAAACACACACACTTCTCCCACACAGTCAAATTGTTTTGACATTAACGTGGCAGAGACAGTTTGTCAGATTCTCGACGTCTCTTTGTGTCGAGTCGTTATCACAGTACTTTTAGAAGTAATACTTGCTAAAGGTAGTCGAGGACGATGTTTGTATCGTTGTGTTAGATTATCGAGTGTTTCTGTAAAAATGTCACACAAAACATCTTCCTGCTGTTGTTGTCGAGTCAGAGAACCTCGGGTCAAAGCCAGAGTCACTAAATCACGAAAGTTATGTCCGAGTCACACTTTAGTTCCACATGTCAAATCAGAGTTACCCAAATCTTGTCCAAGTCGACAACAAGCCAACCGAGATCATGTCCAAATCCTGCAGCTCATGACCGAAACACCGAAAGTCGTCTCTGAGCCCAGATTGAGTTCAGGCTGACAAGAAAACATCGATCACGACACGTCTGAGATTTACAGAGATCAATTCTGAGTCACTCACTCAAACTCAAGCTGTAAAGTTTCCAGAATCTTGTCCAAATCATGTTCCGCCCGAGTCACCCAGGTGCTGCTCGAGTCCCTGATGTCAGAATCACAGAGATAATGTCTGAGCCGAGACACAACTGCTGCAGGCGATCATGACCATTGTGGTCGATGCTCTGGGCCCACGCCGCTGTTCAGCAGCGTCTCTCTGCTCTGTACATATAAATATACACCGAGTCTGTTTGTTTTGACCTAAGTGGACAGAAGCCGCGTCGAGCTGCACAGAGCAGATCGAGACAGGCAGGAAGTCAAACACAGGAACGTGTGCCGACTCGTGTTGGAAATAAGATTCAAGATAAGATGGATTCTACATGAACGGTCATGAGACGAGCCCAAGTCACAGTCATCAGTTCACATTCACATCACTGAGGTCAACAGCAGCACCTCTGGACACCAACGAAGAAGAAAAAGGTTCGGGACACATAGCTGAGAAGGAGGATTTGTACTGAAGTGACGGTTTCAGTGTCAGTGTTTTGCTTTTTAAAGCTTCTGTCGTCTTGAAGAAGAAGCGAGAGCCACAGCAGAGTGAAGCCTGAAGCCTGAGGAGTGAACGTGACGAGATGAACTCAGTGTGAGCAGTGAAACGCTCGGCAGCGTCGCTCCAGATGTCTGGATAGAGAGAGTGGCTCAGCCCAGACTCTGGGGACGCTGACCCCACCCTCCTCGCTCTCTGTCAGGGTGGAGGTCGGCTGATCTCACTCCTGCTGGAAGCTTTAACCTCTGATCTCACAGTTTTACACTTTCTCAAAGTCCTTCATATTGTTCAGATGGTGCACGTGAGCAGAACTGTGACCTCTGACCCCTGCAGCGCTGGAACAACAGCTGGTGTGACGTAAAGCTTCATAGCACTTCACTTGTGTAGTTTCAAGGTCACTCATTTCTTTATCAAAATCAAAACTATCATTAATTTCTCCACTGGCAGACTTTAACTGCAAATCTCTGAAACCATTTAGACATTAAACGCTCCAGGTGAGAAGGATTCTCCAGCGATTGAAACTACGTCCTCAGGAGGAAACAGAGCGTTCACTGGGACTGTTTTCAGATTCAGATGTTTGATATCAGAGTCAACGCGACTTAAAACATCTCTAACACAGACTGTATTAATCTGTTGATGAGAGTCTGAAGTACAATGAAAGAAATCGTTTGTCGTGTTGTAACGAGCTCCTGTTGTAACTCAGATGAAGTCGGTAAAAAAGGAAGCTTTCAGGAGAAACGTGTCATCGTGGTTTCATGTTGAAATAAAGAAGCAACCTGAGTGAAGAAAAGTGAAGGAACACGTTATGTGTAAGTGTCCGGTTCAGTTGAGTCCAAATCTGATTTCTGACGGTAGTTCAGTGTTATTCAGTAAGTTATTGTCCAACCAAGTGTTGACATGTTCAGCTGCAGTTCTTCTGATGGCCACTAGATGCTGCTGTGATAAAACTGTCTCGCCTCAGGAAACAGAAATCGTTTATACATTGTGTAATTACACTTCATGTGACGCACAGGGACTTCCTTTTAATCTTACAGTGTGAAAGAAGTGGATGTAAACTGTTGGATACACTTCGTCACAACCCCCCAAAATGACTCGTTTCACCGTCCGTCGTTAATTGTTTTATTGCCTCTAAGCTAACAGGGAGCTAAACTGAAGTGAGCTGAAGGAGATCCGGCAAAATGTTTGGCTTCATGCACCATGAGCAGCTCTGACGGATGAAGCCAACGCTGAAGTTCCAACAACTGCAGTTCCTCTAACGGCCACTCGAGGCTCTTAAAGTGAGTCAGTCCCAATAAGAGCTGCTGTTAAAACGTCCGACCTCACAGCAGAAATAAACTAAATCATTTCTTGTCTCGTTGCGAATCTCCTCGCTCATGACAACTTTTATAAAACTCACTGAGGCTTAAAGCAAAGTGTAATTAAAGGCCTTGAGTGTCATGTAGCTGCTAGCTGTCAGCAACCAGGCTTCTTTCAGCTCCGCCATTTTTTTGGATCAGCCAGGAGTTAGTTTAGCGCGTCTCCTTAAAGTCATTGGTGTTTGTGACATTTGTGAGAGTTTGAAAAGAGACGGTGTTAATAAGTGAAGTATGAAGCGACTGTGGTGAGGAAACAACCTCAATTCAGAAACACATGTTCAATCACCGCCTGTACCAGGAGTTAAGAGTCCGTCCATGTTTTACAGTCTGCACTGGACTGATGTCTCTATTGAGCTCCAGGTGAAACGGATTTGGTCGAACATTCACCTAAAGTTCTGTGAAAGTAGCCTGTGAAAATATTTCTACAGAGCTGTGTAACTTTATTCTTCCAATTTACAATTGAGGTCATCGATCTTCTTGTGTCGCTGTGATTTAAATTAAGAAAAACATCTGCACACTTGTTGAAGTTTACGATAATTATTATAATCTGTTCAGAAATTTAAATAAGAAATAAGAAAATATGACAGTCAGGCGCACCAGTGAAACCAGTGTACAGAGTTACTCCAGAGCCATCGAGCAACCAGCAGGTCATTTATCTACCCCAGTTTCTGTTTCATACAATTTCTCTTCAGTGTTAAACTCTAATAATATGAAGCTCATGTTAACAAACGTCAGCTGTCCAGTGGAACCAGCAGGTCTGAGGACAGATCTGACGGGGAACTGTGTGCTGACCGAGTCGGACTGTGAGAGGAAGAACGAAGAAAAACACGTTGAAGAAAAAGAGGAAGAGGAATCGAGATCAGCAGAGCGACTTTAACACACATTCATTGTGTGAACGTCGCTTTCCTCTGGGGGAGTGTGAGCTCGAGTCAAGTGTGAACCTGAAACAAACACCTTTCTGTTTTATTTTTAAATGCCAGTTAATCATTACCATGATGAGTTATATGTGAGCTGGATGTATGAATATATTTACATGAATGATAACAGGGGGAATTACAGACCACCAGACCCTGAACTCATCTGAGAGGCCCAATCAGGAAGCTGCAACTGAGGATGAAGTTAGAGAAGAGAAGTCTGATGTCACTGAGTCCTCGCCGTAGCAACAGCAGCTGAGGCTCATGGGTACTGTAGTGTTTAGGGTCACTTCATCCTGGTTCAGTAATGCTTCACTCACTCTGTGCCTGACAAACATCCAGCAGTTCACAGTAAACATCATCGTTGACAGAATGTCGAGTCACAAAATGTAGTAAACATCTTTTAGTCAGTCTGGAACGTTTCTGTTTCTGTTTGAGAGCTTCTCCCACACGTTCCTCTCCTCAGCAACATCTTCCAGCTCCTCCTAAGGCTGCCATCAACCAGGTGACATATATAATCTCTCCAGTTTGTTCTGGTCCACCCTGCAGTCTCCAAATGGAGACTCAGGTCCGTATCCATCTGGATGTCTCTGAAGCTACGTTCACGTACAGGTACAACGTATGAAGTGAAGCTTCTCATTAACTTTAATTCTGTTTGAGTAACGCACTTTATTTGAATATTTCGCCCCGACTGGACAGATTTTTCTGTCATACTACACACCAGGAAGTAGTTCATTTCTTGTTTGTTTTCCTTGAGCACAGAATAAATATGTTTTCAGTCTGTTTTCATCATGTGGTCTTAATACAACCATGACACCGAAACAAGCAGGCAGGACTGATCCAGATCGAGGTCCTGTATCACAGACTCAGAAACCAAAAATAATTGAGCCTTCCTGGCGCTAAAACACCAAAGACTGTGATCAAACAACGGCAAAAAAACACACGACATCAGACCAAACCTGGGCTGAACCTGCAGAAGGAGAACCGACTAGACTGAATGAATGAACGAGAACAGCAGGTTGTTAGAAAGCAGAGTATGACTCAACCCTCTCGTAGAACTGATGAATTAGTTCTGTGGAAATGAACTTGATACTGGATTTGTCAATAACATGGAGGAAGTGATGAGTTTGTATCAGCAGCACATTAAAACAGGAACGGGCTAGAAAACAATCGGGCTCCATCATCAAACGTATTCAGTTTTATATCTCTAACAGAAACTCTCTCTCCGAGGGAAGCCACAGATTCTGAAATGTAATCAGCAGCAGTGAGGAGAGTCTCCTTCAGGCTTTTACTGGTCTTGTATTTCAGCATTTCAGGAACCAACAAACCGCTTTAGTTTCGTCTCGTCAGCTGTGTTCTTTTTCTGTATTTTTATTCAATTTTGCTGCTTTAGGAGGAGTTTCCTGACCCACAGAGGAACCGAGTCATCCTGCAGCTGAAGCTCTGACGGGAAAGTGTCTAAAACTGGGTCTGCAAGGTTTATATTAAATGTTCACGGCTGTTTGGACTTTTGTATCTTGCATTAATCTGAAAAAACCCAACTGAGGGAAAAGATGCCTGCTCTGCAAAATTAGTAAATTCTGGTATATTTCGTGATAAAAAGGGGAAACGCATGGAAGCCTTTTCATGTTCCCAGGATCCGAAGTTCCCTACTTCAATATTCTGTTCACACCCACCTAATGTCTCCAGATCAAATCTTGACAAGTGAATACTGACGTTCCTTCATAGTCTTCATTAAGTAAAACATTTCAAACCACACAGATGTTCCTCGTGTGAACAGACAGTGAAACACATCTGCACAAACTGAGAGAACAATTAACAAAAATAGGCAATAACACCAAAAAGAACCGGACCTCATTACTGAAGAATATCAGACCAAACTGGGCTAAAACACCAGAGAACTTAGAACCAAACCGGACTTTAATATCAAGGAAAATATTGGAGCAAACTGGGGCCAAAACAGTGAAGATGAAAACACCAGAGAATATTGGACCGAACCAAGCTAAAACATCAAGAAATATTAAACCAAACTGGACTAAAACACCAGAGACCTTAGGACCAAACCGGACTTTAATATCAAGAAAAATATTGGAGCAAACTGGGGCTAAAACATGGAAGAATTTTGGACCGCACCATGCCAGTTTGGTCTACAGTCTCTGGTGTTATGACAAAACTGGGCTGAAATACCAGAGAAATACTGGACCAAACCAGGCTAAAACAAACTGGGCTAAACACGGAGGAATATTAGACCAAATTGGGCTAAAACACCAGATAACTTAGGAGCAAACTATACTTTAATATCAGGGAAAATATTGGAGCAAACTGGGGCCACAACAGTGAAGAACATTAGACCAAAATGCTCTAAACAGCAGAGGAAATTGGACCGAAGCTGGGCTAAAATACCAGAGATTAAGCTAAATGAAACATGCTAACCTGCTGACCGGGGTCGAGTTATTAGTCAGACACACTGCAGTCAGACGATCAGGCAAAACAAAAGTTTACGCAGATTATCTAAACCACTGTGACAAACAAAACACGTGAACTGGTCATTATAAATCCAGGTCGCAGCTGAAACAGGAAGAGAGTCTGTGAACTGTGACGAATGATTACAACAGACCAAAACCTTCACCTTCATTTTCTCTTTCAAACTACCGGGTCCGACCTGTGATCACATCACAGTCCACACATCTCAGTCCACACACAGTCTAGTTATCATAGTCCAGCTGACAGAGTCGTACCAGTGCAGCGTTTCCTCACCTCCCCTCACCCGAACAAAGAGTCAGACGCTGCAGGCCGAAGAGGAACTGGTCTGTGTTGAAACCGAAACAGGAAGGGTTCGTCCGCCGCTCTGTTCATCCAGCAGCAGCATGTGGGAAGGAAAAGTGTTTACTGAGACAGTCTGAGCAGCAGCTCGTAGCAGCACACAGAGAAAACTGGTGGAACTGTCCTTTAATGAACTTCACTGTGGTCTTAACTCAGACGGCTGACCTCGTTAAGACAGTCTGTTAACCATGACTGCAAACATGGTTCTGGTCTTAGACACAAAACAGAGAAACAGAAAAAGTAGACCAAACCTGGGCTAAAACAACCGACAGTATCAGACCAAACCTGGGCTAAAACAACCAACAACATCAGACCAAACCTGGGCTAAAACAACCAACAGTATCAGACCAAACCTGGGCAAAAACAACCGACAGTATCGGACCAAACCTGGGCTAAACCAACCGACAGTATCAGACCAAACCTGGGCTAAAACAACTGACAGTATCAGACCAAACCTGGGCTAAAACAACCGACAGTATCAGACCAAACCTGGGCTAAAACAAATGACAGTGTCAGACCAAACCTGGGCTAAAACAACCAACAGTATCAGACCAAACCTGGGCTAAAACAACCGACAGTATCAGACCAAACCTGGGCTAAAACAACTGACAGTATCAGACCAAACCTGGGCTAAAACAACCGACAGTATCAGACCAAACCTGGGCTAAAACAAATGACAGTGTCAGACCAAACCTGGGCTAAAACAACCAACAGTATCAGACCAAACCTGGGCTAAAACAACTGACAGTATCAGACCAAACCTGGGCTAAAACAACCAACAGTATCAGACCAAACCTGGGCTAAAACAACTGACAGTATCAGACCAAACCTGGGCTAAACCAACCGACAGTATCGGACCAAACCCGGGCTAAAACAACCAACAGTATCAGACCAAACCTGGGCTAAAACAACCAACAGTATCAGACCAAACCTGGGCTAAAACAACTGACAGTATCAGACCAAACCTGGGCTAAACCAACCGACAGTATCGGACCAAACCCGGGCTAAAACAACCGACAGTATCAGACCAAACCTGGGCTAAAACAACTGACAGTATCAGACCAAACCTGGGCAAAAACAAATGACAGTATCAGACCAAACCCGGGCTAAAACAACCGACAGTATCAGACCAAACCTGGGCTAAAACAACTGACAGTATCAGACCAAACCTGGGCTAAAACAACTGACAGTGTCAGACCAAACCTGGGCTAAAACAACCAACAGTATCAGACCAAACCTGGGCTAAAACAACTGACAGTATCAGACCAAACCTGGGCTAAAACAACCAACAGTATCAGACCAAACCTGGGCTAAAACAACCGACAGTATCGACCAACCTGGGCTAAAACCACCAACAGTATCAGACCAACCTGGGCAAAACAACTGACAGTATCAGACCAAACCTGGGCTAAAACAACCGACAGTATCAGACCAAACCTGGGCTAAAACCACCAACAGTATCAGACCAAACCTGGGCTAAAAACAACCTGACAGTATCAGACCAAACCTGGGCTAAAACAACCAACAGTATCAGACCAACCTGGGCTAAAACAACCAACAGTATCAGACCAAACCTGGGCTAAAACAACTGACAGTATCAGACCAAACCTGGGCTAAAACAACCAACAGTATCAGACCAAACCTGGGCTAAAACAACCGACAACATCGGACCAAACCTGAGCTAAAACAACCAACAGTATCAGACCAAACCTGGGCTAAAACAACCGACAGTATCAGACCAAACCTGGGCTAAAACCACCAACAGTATCAGACCAAACCTGGGCTAAAACAACCAACAGTATCAGACCAAACCTGGGCTAAAACAACCAACAGTATCAGACCAAACCTGGGCTAAAACAACCAACAGTATCAGACCAAACCTGGGCTAAAACAACCGACAGTATCAGACCAAACCTGGGCTAAAACAACCGACAGTATCAGACCAAACCTGGGCAAAAACAACTGACAGTATCAGACCAAACCTGGGCTAAAACAACCAACAGTATCAGACCAAACCTGGGCTAAAACAACCGACAGTATCAGACCAAACCTGGGCTAAAACAAATGACAGTGTCAGACCAAACCTGGGCTAAAACAACCGACAGTATCAGACCAAACCTGGGCTAAAACAACCGACAGTATCAGACCAAACCTGGGCTAAAACAACCAACAACATCAGACCAAACCTGGGCTAAAACAACCGACAGTGTGACCAAACCCGGGCTAAAACAACCGAGAGTATCAGACCAAACCCAGGCTAAAAAAACTGACAACATCAGACCAAACCTGGGCTAAAACAACTGACAACATCAGACCAAACCTGGGCTAAAACAACTGACAACATCAGACCAAACCCGGGCTAAAACAACCAACAACATCAGACCAGACCTGGGCTAAAACAACCAACAACATCAGACCAAACCTCGGCTGAAACAACCGAAAGTTTCAGACCAAACCTGGGCTAAAACAACTGACAGTATCAGACCAAACCTGGGCTAAAACAACCGAGAGTATCAGACCAAACCTGGGCTAAAACAACCAACAACATCAGACCAAACCTGGGCTGAAACAACCGAAAGTTTCAGACCAAACCTGGGCCAAAACAACTGACAACATCAGACCAAACCTGGGCTAAAACAACCGACAGTATCAGACCAAACCTGGGCTGAAACAACCGAAAGTTTCAGACCAAACCTGGGCTAAAACAACTGACAGTATCAGACCAAACCTGGGCTAAAACAACCAACAACATCAGACCAAACCTGGGCTGAAACAACCGACAGTATCAGACCAAACCTGGGCTAAAACAACTGACAGTATCAGACCAAACCTGGGCTAAAACAACTGACAGTATCAGACCAAACCTGGGCTAAAACAACCAACAACATCAGACCAAACCTGGGCTAAAACAACCGACAGTATCAGACCAGACCTGGGCTAAAACACTGATGGCCTCGTTGAAGGTTCGTGGGCTGGACCGGATCGCTGCCTACGACGCAGCACTTAGACCCTTTTGACTTCAGCTCCTGGCTGCTGAAGAACCACATCAGTGCTCACTGGTTGATCTCTGACTTATCTCACCCTCTGACTTCCTGTTTCATTCTGGGAAGTCTGAAACTGTCCAACTTTACAGACATGTTTCTCATTCACATCAGAGCGGGTGTGATGTCATCTCATCCACAGTGACAAGCACTCGATTACTCAATCAGGTTATTTTTACCCTCTGATCATTTTAGAGGCTTATTATAGTTAAGTTGCTTCCTATATTCAGATTCATGAGATTCATTTTTATTGTTTTAATATTTTTGGACTGATGGTTGGACTGAACAAACATTGTGAAGGCTGCATGTCACCAAGCAGTCGATTGGTTAATGGAGAAAATGATCAGTAGATTAATCCAGAGTTGAAATAATCATTAGATACTTAAAATGAGCTCCATGTGGACCGACTACAACAGCAAAATCCTGCTGTTACATTAATGACTGAGTCATAATAATCTAATGATATCATATATAAAAGTCATAAGAGTCACAGGGGACGTTTTACTTCATTGAGCACTTTTAATACTTTAAGCACATTTTCCTGATCTCAACGCAGGACTTCTACTGTAGTAAAGGATCTGAATACTTCCTACCACTGAATATTAATATAATAACAGATACAAAATAAAACACATTATGCAAATATTAGATAATAAATAATAAATATACATTTTGTTTTGTTTTACACTGAATTTGGGTCAAAGTTTAAAGAAGAAGTGAGTGACACACACGCGCACACACACACATTGGGAGTGGTCGCACTTCATCTCCAGTTTCCTGCAGCAGCGTCAACAAACAAACAAACAATCAGGTTATTGATCCGCTGGAGAACCGATCGATCAGCTGACGGGAATTAAATCCGAGATCAACAAAGCTTTAAAAGTTTGGACAGAGAGAGGAAACACACACACACACACACAGTCAGGGTCTCACACATAAACACACTCAGGGTCTCTCTCTCTCACACACACGCACACACACACACACTGGTCCCGGAGCTCCGGCGGATGAAAAGCAGAGACTCACCGGTCATCAGTCCTCCTCTCCGGGCACACAGCTCCGCTCAGTCCCGCTCCGTCAGTGGGTGTGTGTGTGTGTGTCAGTGAGTGTGTGTGTCAGTGTGTCGGTGTGTGTGTGTGTGTCAGTGTGTCGGTGTGTGTGCGGGAGGGTCAGTGGATCTGTATGTCAGAGTGAGGCGGGCGGGCGGGGCTAATGAAGAGGAGGAAGTCCGAGAGGAGAGAGAGGAAGTGGAGGGGCAAGTTTGAGGAAGTTTACAGAGTGTGTGTGTGTGTGTGTGTGTGTGTGGTGGTAACAGCGGGCTTTTCTGTTTGTCCAGAGTTGAGAAACATGTTTCTAAAGTCATTAGATGAACCAATCAGAGCTCTTCGCCCCGCCCACCACCAGATTGATTGACAGGTGTGCTCGTACAGAAGTCTCAGTTATTTAAAGATTTGTGTCTGTAAACCGTTTTTAATAACTGACACACCGACAGATCTTATAGAAAGGAGCAGAATAAAAGTAAAAAAAAATATTATGATTGTGAATTAACATGTTTAAAATGTTTGTCAGGTCCAGAAAGATTGTTTTGTTTATGTCTGTGTCAGAATCAGCTGGTGTATTTGTTTCCACGGCAACAACAGTCTTGGTTGTTGGCAGGTTGTGGAAAAAAAACGTAAAAATGGCGGACTTCTTCGGTACACGCCTAGCATACTAGCAAGTGTTGTTAATGTTAGCTAGGGTTAGAAATGTTAGCATCAGGGCCTGTCTCAACTTAGTGTATATTTCTGGCAGTAACAAAAAAGACCCTTAGCTAGTATTAGCGACATTAGTATTAGCGACATTAGTATTAGCAACGTAAGCACAACGACATTAGCTAGCTAGCTTTTAGAACATGGCTACAACAAAGCGGCAGCCACGAGGGGGCAGATGATTCTAACAACAGCGGTGATGAGCGGTGAGTGTGATGGAAGGAGGGAGATGAAACGACACATTTAATGTCTGAACGTTTACAATAACATCTTTGAGGAAATAGTTCAACAGTTTTTGAAACCTTCTTTCCTTCAGGGACGTCAGAGTTCCACTGGGGACATTATTCAAACCTAACAACTCCTGGAACTTGTCTTTGTGCTCATTTACAAGCTACATGTGTTGTCTTTTAAGGTTTAAAAAACAAAACAACGTTTGAGTTCTGGAGTCTTTCTACAAAGGGCCGCGGTGTTAGCATCATCCCGGTTCTATCGTCAAAATGCCTCAGCCAATAGCTGGTTAGCTTAGCTTAGCATAAATACTTAAAACAGGGTGAAACAGCTAGCCTGGCTCCATCCGAATGTAACAAACCAAACCAACCGGTTCAATAAATAATACGTTTTATTTCGGGTCAGTCTTCTCACCAAAAACAGCAAACAAAGTGATTAGCATAGTGAGTCCAAAATCTAACCGCGCTAATCATGAGACAGATGGTTGTTCTTATTAAAGGGCACTCTGTAGTCAAACTCAGAATTTTAATTTTACACTATTAATGAGGAAATAATATAAACTGTCTTCCATCAGTGAATAAACAAACTGTTCTCCGAGGAAAATAAGGTACCAGAACACTGTTTGAAGCTACAAAGGTGGCAGGGTCCGCCACACAGATAAAGACTTGACTTATGACCCTTAAAATGCAGAAACAGCACTCTGCATTGGATGACCGGGTTATAATAATAAACATGTAGAGCAACAGAAACTCTTCTTCTTGTTTTCTTCTAGAGAAAAACCTCATTTGTTTACTTGTCTGATTGTTTGAATGAGTTATTCAGAACAACATAAGAAATCCTCAAGTAATATTTTGTGAGTTTAACATATTAAGATGGCAGGTTTTACATCTCTTTTCCTCTCAGATGGAGCGAGACTAAACTTTTATTTTGTCCGAAGATAAAAACAAAGATCAAAGTTTACTTTCAGTCTTTACTCCGTCTGCAGCCGCTGAGCTTCGGCTTTGTAGAGCAGTTTAGATTCTTACCGTCATGAACAGAACGGTCTGTTTCCTTTAACATCAGCGAGTTGTTAATTTTTTAACAGAAGGAGAGTCTGACGGGAACCTGATCATAAATATATTATAGAATGATCTGCTTCAGTAACCAAATGTTCCTACTTCGATCAATAAGGTGAAACGACTCTACAGAGACTGCAGGCCGGACTCAGAACAGTGTGTTCACTGTTCATACTGTAGTTTAGAGAGTATTACAGATCCCAGAGCAGCTGGAAGGTTAACAAGTCCTCTACTGGCGCTTGAACTTGACTTCATCAAGCTGGACCCGGACTTCCTGGACCTGGACTTCCTGGACCTGGACTTCCTGGACCTGGACTTCCTGGACCTGGACTTCCTGGACCTGGACTTTCTGTTCAGGTGTTCGATGTGGATCTGAGAGGGAGTCTCCTCCTGCACCTCCTCTCTCCGGCCACAGGGGGGCACTACCAGACCGAAGGACTGCTGGGGGGGCAGCTGAGGCTCAGTCCAGGTTACTGTGACATCTGAACTCATGATCCAGGTTTCTGATCATCCCTGATCGATCCTGTCTCATCAGGCTGAAACAGTCTGACTGAGGAGGGGAATCGATCAGGCAGCAGAACTGAAGCTGCTGATCAGAACCTGGACTCTGCTGGAAACCTGGATCTCAGTCAACATCAGCTCACATCAATTAACAGAGAGAAGAATATATTGATTAAATAAATGTAGGCAGCTTCTATTTTCAACAAGGAGCACCTGAACGCACCATCAGACCTCACTGACAAAATAAAAGCACTGAGGTGAAGTTTGATGTTTGTGAGTTGAGTCTCAAGGTTCCGTCTGGACCCTGAGCACGAGACAACAACACAGATGACCAGAGGATGACGTCATCTCATCTCCATGACGACCGAGCAGCTGCTGAGGCAGAGGAGAGATTTGTTCATGTTTAACAGTTAAATGTGTGTTTGTTTCTTTTTTCAGAACGTAAATGACATTTATTAGTCAACATGATTGAGTCTAGACACAAATGTTAAACTGTATACATGAAGGTTCAATCAGATATTATAACATCAAATATGAAAATATGAAACTAAATATGAAATCAAAAAATTAATGAGAAACATATATATGAAACTATTTAAATGATAGATTCAAGTCCGAAACTGTGTGGTCATTAATTAAATTATAACATGTGACATAAACTGACATTTCTGTTGTAATTTGCTTCGGTAATTATTTAACTAGTTAATTATTTAACCCGAGTTATTTAATTCCTGCCTTTATTTATTTTTATTTATTTACTTATTTATTTAGTTGTTATTTTATTTTTCCTTTGCATCCCCCCCCCCCCCCCCCCCCCATTTATTTTATAAAGCTGATTGTATTTTGTGCACTTTTTTTTATTATTGTTAATATTATTTGTAGTCCTTTTTTTATTCATTTTGCTTCATCACACAAAAAAACATAATTGACCCGTTAATTAAAAGATGGTGGTGGGATCAGCTTCCGGCCTGTTGGTTGATTGACATCAGAGTTCATACATGTTACAAAATAAAACATAAGTAACCAAATAAATTAATACATGAATAAAATACATAAAAAAAAGAAAAATGTTACTAAATGAACATAAAGGTAAATAAATACAGAAACAGTTTAAAATGTTTTTTTGTTGCATTTCTAAATTAATTACATTTACCCTCATTATTATTTTCATTGCACTTAACTGCATATAAATGTATTTAGTGAGTCATTTCTATTTATTTTGGATTTTTTTTTTGAAAAAAAAAAACAAAATAAAAAACTAAACGTTACGTTACGTTACTCAAATTAAAGTTTGACATTTTGCTTGAAAATGATTTTGAACTTTGAGAAATTAAACTTTAGCTGATATATTCGATCGGAACTAAACGCTGCAGCACACTTTCTACACTCTGAATTCGGAGCTTTTTGCGGGTCCGTGAACGCAGCGCAGGCGGACCTCCTCGTGTTTTTTCCTCAGCAGCAGTTTGTTGAGTTTGTGTCGAGATCCGATCAACTGATCGACCAGCTGAGTCTGTGTGTGTGTCTGTGTCTGTGTGTCCACTGATCGATCCGCGCTGACTGAGCCGATCACATCGATGGATTAACAGCTGGAGGTGAGTGACGTCTTCTGTCTCGACTCTCTGGACTCGAACTCTCCGCGGATCAGGCGCGTTTTTCCCCGCGGCTCAGCAGAGAAACGTGTTTTCTGTGCAGGGATGTCGGTGTGAACGGAGCAGCTGGTTGACCTCTGACCTCCAGCACACACACACACACACACTGTTTCACAAACAGAACAAGGAGAACAAAGTTTCCAGACGCTTTCTGAGAAGTTGTGACGCGGAGATGGAGTCACTCCAGACTCGACGGCTTCATGAGTCACGTGCTGCCGCTGCTGCGGATCGATCGATGGATTCATTTATTTAAACCTCACTGAATCTAAAAGGCAGCTGTCATTTGTTTTCTGCCTCTGGTTAACTGAGATGAAGTGAGGACCGTGAACGCATCAACAAGTGCTGATCGATACTCATCATGTTTGTGTTTAAAATACAGAGATGTAATGTAACTAAGTACTGTTAATCAAGTACTTAAGTACAGTTCTGAGGCACCTTCTACTTCAACACAACGACACCGTCAGAGACTTTTACTGCACTACATTTATTTACTTTAGTTACAGTTACTTTGTAGATTACATCCAGCACAGAGACAAAGGAGCTATTTTTAAATTAATTTATCTAAATGACAGTCAGATAATCGTAATCATGAAATATTGGATCCCGTCATCGTCGATCAATAGTTATCAGCATATCGATACACGCAAAATGTACTTTTACTTTAGCATTTCATACTTAAGTACATTTAATATCAGATTACTTTAACTTTTTGGTTTGTGTGACTTTCTTTCTCTCAGTGAATCAATGAACAACAAAGAAATTAATAAGACTAAAATATGAAAAGGAATAAAGACGACACTGGACGTGATGTCAGAGAGATGAACAGTAAAAAAGTAACTAAGTACTTTTACTCCAGTAACTCAGACCCAGTTGTACTTCCTGGATGTTCTGATCTGTATTTCATTGTCTGAATCTGAACAGCTGGTGATTTTTCCTTGACTTAAAGGAGTAACCCCAACACATGCAGTCACACCCACAAGTGCATTGTGGGTAATGTAGACACAAGGTTCTGAAAAGGAAGAAGAACGTGTGGAAGAAAAAATGTGATATCTCTTTAAACTGTCCGTGACGAGTCCGACAGTCAAAGGAGAGGTGGAGGTGAAAGACCAACATTACCCACAATGCAACTCAGCCACTGTGGAAGTTTATCAGATGGCGTGCAGCTTCCTCTGCAGCCACAAACGCTTCATAATTCTGTTTAACACTCACCAACACCTGTCAACACACCTTAAAGCAAAACTCTCTCCGGAATGTAACCAAGGGTCTTTTTGTGAATGTACGAGAGTCAAACGTTCATTTAAAAGCGTAATTACGACGAATGCGGCACTTTTAAGATTGATCGTATTTTAGTTTTCAGGTCTAAATCATTTTCAGTGGCGTGCTCGGGGCAAATACTACGATAACATCAAAATCTCTATTTTTAAAACAGAAAGAAGTCTCGACACAACATGAAACTTTGCTGGTAGTATCACCAGGGTCTCTACACATGAACACGAGCTTTGAGAACATTGTTTGTGTACACAGAGTTTACTAAAAATAAAGTTTTTGAACAACTCACATTAGCAGTAGCTTGTTCCGCTCGCCGCCGTCCTGCCAGTGGAGAAGTGTCGATCTCAGAATGTGACGTAACCTGGAGGACAGTTAAGGTGGAACTACTGTCTTCCAGCAACAACTATCCACGCCAGATCTCACGTGACTTTTCCAGCTTTGATTTTAGTATTGTTTCTTATATGAGGCTCCTTTTTCAACTTCAAGTTCAATATTGTTTTTTGCTAACAACAAAACAACAAATTATCCTGCATTTATATGGAACTAAGCTTTAGGAGCGTTCCACCTTAACTGTCCTCTAGGTTACGTCACATTCTGAGATCCACACTTCTCCACTGGCAGGACGGCGGCGAGCGGAACAAGCTACTGCTAACGTGAGTTGTTCAAAAACCTTCTTTTTAGTAAACTCTGTGTACACAAACAATGTTCTCAATGCTCGTATTCATGTGTAGAGACCCTGGTGATACTACCAGCAAAGTTTCATGTTGTGTCGAGACTTCTTACTGTTTTAAAAATAGAGATTTTGATGCTATCGTTAAGTGCCCGTAGCACTCCCACTGCAAATGAAAATACAGTAAATCTTAAAAGTGGCTCTTTCGTCGTAAACGAAGGAGAAACTTGAGGATGTGCTTTTATTTTGAAATGTTTGAAGACAGTCAGTTTTAATGTGAAAAAATGTTTCTTCCTGTCTTTCCTCAGACATGGAGGGTGTGTGTGTGTGGCTGGTGTGTGTGTGCATGCTGGGTGCGTGTGTCGGGGCTCACAGTTCGCTGGACAGAGGTGACCACGCCCACCTGGACCACCAACACCATCATCCTGTTTCCAATGGCAACGCAGCCTCAGGTAGGATACACACTGCCTGTGTGTGTGTGTGTTGTTGATGTAATGTGTCCAACAGTCTAGTAGCCTCAGCTGTTAGCATGCTAACACACTAAACTAAGATGTTGAAATTAGACCCGTGAGCCTGTTAGCATGCTGTGTTCTGAGCTTATTTAAAAATAATGAACAATTATTTCAGTTCTCTTGGTGTCATGTTGTTATTGATCCTATTGGATGAATTATGTGCCTGAGTTGAGTTTGTGCTGTAGAATTTATTCTTTCATCTCCATGTGAGCCAATCATGAGTCTAGATTCAAGGGTTAGTTTTGGTAAATTATCCTATAAGGGTTTTGTTTTATGCGTCTTCCAAAAGGCTAGGAGGATATGTGGCTTAAGTTTTCAATGAACTAGTGGCACGAGAATGGCAGAAACCAATGTTAACAGGTTAGCTTGACAGCAGTGAGTGCTAACGATAGCCCTGGTCGTGATGATAGTATACAATGTTTATATGTGGCTGAGACATGAGGTAGTTGGATACAGTTAGTGATGAAAGAGATGAACTGCGTTCACAGTTAACAGCCTCTGAGCCTGTTGTTCACCAGCTAGCTAACCTAGTTGCAAATAGCACAAAGCCCCTGAGCCATAGAACTGCTCCTGCTGCAACATTAGCCTCCCTCAGCTGCTAAAGTTAGCACAAAGCACACCGTCTCTGTCAAAGATTGAGGGAGCAGCAGTGACAGCAACAGACTCCTTCAGTGGCAAACCCAGTTAGCACCAAGCTTGCAGCTCCTGAGCCAAGCTAGCCTAGTTAGCACAAAGGACGCAGTCTCTATCAATGATTGAGTGAGCAGCAGTGGCAGCGACGGACAGTTGTTCAGCAGCTAACCCAGTTAGCACTAAGCACACAGCTACAGCTGTAAGGAGTAACTGATGCACTGGGTTGATTTTTCAGACTGATGTATCTGTGAGAGCTAGTTGTTTGGTGTTTATGTGATTATGGCATTTAAAAGAGTTATTTATTTATGTATTTATTAGCCTTTAAAAGCTAATCGAGCTTGTCGAATGTAATAAAATAGCTGCTAACATGTCCCAGCCGGCTGGTCGGTGTGTGGTCATGTGTCTAAGAGGAGAGGCTCTGTGTTGCCAGATCTCGTGAGAGAAACAAGCAACCAGCTCTATGGAAACAAGCCCAAAAAAAGCAACTTGGCGCCTCAAATACATAAAATGCATATCATCATGAATCAATCATTGCATTGTATTGTATACAAAAACACTGAAAATATTTAAATATTTATTTTTCATACTACATTGCACTAATGCCTTGTACTTTTTACTATATTTATGTCGTGTGAACACTCGGTTTCTGCTAAAAATTTCGCTGTGCACTGTGCAATGACAATAAATGATTCTGATTCTGATTCTGATTCTGAAATAAAGCCTAACAGGTGACCGAACCTACCACACTGTGTAAGAGATAACGGTACACACACACACACGTTTCTGTTGCATAGGCAACAGTAAATTAACAGTAAACTCAGTCAACTTGTCTTTTTAAAATTTGAATAACTAAAACTTTTGAACTTCCGGTGCCAGCATGCTGTATTAAATCTGCATGTGAGCATGAATATCACACATGCAAAATCGGCAGGAAGCTTTCGAGTCATCGCCCACCTGAGGTCGGATCCAGTCCCTCAGTGCACTCTTTCTCCCACTCCTCATTATAAATTTTTTCCATATTTTCCCCATTTACTCCCAGGCATTGTCACTCCGTCGCTCTGTCAGGTGTAGTTATGCATGTGTGTGGGGGGGGGGCGTGCCGGCTCGGGCGGGCGCGGTAACCAAGGAAACGGGGTTATGGACGGATCCTGGAAAAGGACAAACTAACTATCTCGTTCGTGTTTCACTTTATTGTGAGCATCAGAAGGGTACAAGGAGCAAATCAAGCCTAAATGAACAAATACACTTACAAGCCCAAAAACCTGCAACCCACGACTACCAATATTTATAAGCAACTTTACAGAAAAACAATTCCAAAGTCGCTTATAATAAGCAGACTTGGCAACTGTGGAGGGAGTCCTGAGGGAGGTTATAAGGTTTTAATGGTTGGATGCTTTCTAAATGTAGCTTGCTCTTGCTGGTATCGTACCAACCGCAGCTTTATGCTAATGAGGTAAGGCCTTCTGTGTAGCCAGATAACATCTAGCATGAGCTGAATCGTCTTGTGCAGTTTTCATATTAACGCTACAGCAGCAGAGGTCTTTACAGGTAAAGAGACAAACCTGTTCATTTAACATTTTGTTCATGCTTGGTTTTGTTTTAAATCATGATTGTGATATAAAGTCAATTGAGGCTTCAGTTGTGTTTCAGCGTTTGATAAACACAGAACTTGTTCTTGAGAATGAACGAGGGCTGTTTGTGTTTGAGGTCGGAGCGGTTGTGGATTTTTACATAGTAAACAAATGAAGCTGAGGGAGAAACGGACGTCGTGTCGCTGTCGAAACAGGTCCTGTCCCTTATTCTGTCTCTTAACTGACAGCTTCCTGTGAATCATCCTCATGTATGGACTTCAAAAGTGTGTGTGTGTGTGTGTGTGTGTGTGTGTGTGTGTGTGTGTGTGTGTGTGTGTGTGTGTGTGTGTGTGTGTTGTGTGTGTGTGCGTGCGGCAAAGATAGTGTGGGAGCTAGCCGTTAGCAGTTCACCACAGTTTCCTGAACTTGACACATCGATGATGTCACAGGAAATGTGTTGTCAGAAATAAACTCATCTCTGCTTTGTAGGAGACAAAAGGCAAGGTTCCGCCTCCAGGTCTGAGAGCCAATAGGAAGAGAGCAGGTGATCACGTGTGTCACATCACTCATGGTTTCATTTCACACCTCTGTAGTGATGGAACGGCAGTTCTTTTTACTGTACTGAATTTCTAGAATCTGTTCATTAAAAATGATTCGTTCAAAAGATTCGTTCACTGAATCGTTCAGTGCTCTCCAACTCCCTGAACTGATAAGCAGCCAAACGATCCGTCATTCAGTTCATTAATCAGCCCTGAGGTTCACGTTCACTTACTGAGGGACGGTGCGTTCACGGACTATAGTACACAATCATTCGCGGGAGACGCAGCGCTGCTTTGAGTGGTATACATGCACTAAAATTATTACACGGTGAAAGTGTCCTCTGTGCACAGTAAAATCACTTAACATGATGCTACACGGATGTTAGCAACACAGCGCTAATTTTAGCAGCACGGTTACTGAACGTGAATCAACTCCACTGCTCTGAGTGAGTGACTGACACAGCGCCACTGTCAGCACAGTATGTGAACGAGAATCACGTCCTCAGCGACAGTTCTCTGTGAGCAGTAGGTTCGCAAATCATGAACGAATCACAACACGAACGTGAATCCTGTCTTCACAGTTCTCTGTGTGAGTCGCGGCAGTTCCGCTCCCGTCCGGCATGCTCACGGCTGAGCTCAACTGAACTGAGAAAGGAACAAATCAGTTCATGAAGTGATTCTGTTCACTTCGTTCACTCAAAAGATTCATTCGTTCGAACGACACGTTCGCGATCGACACAACACTACACCTGAGGTCTCAGAACGAGGCGCTAACAGAAGCTTCTGTGTAACAAAGAAGTGAAATAAAATCCAAGAAAGACACAAAGAGTGAAAATCTCAGGTGTTACTGAGGCAGAACTTTATCTTCAGTCCGTTTATTAACAAACATTTTAACATTAACATTTAAACATAAAAGAGCAATGTATAAGAATTTTAGTTGTAAACATAAAAATGAAGACAAATTATCAAAGGTATCTGAAGAAATCACAGTTTTGATATTTTGACTTCTAAATATTGTTGCAGAGATATCTATTGAAGCTAGCATGCTAACCAGCTAGCCCCGTCCCGGTCCAAACCTCCGGGCTCCCAGTCCAGACCACAAGCTGCATGGCTAACTGAGCTAACTAGCTAAAGGCAGCTTAAGTTAGCAGCAGTTAGCACTCAGGTGACATGCTGAGTATCCATTCAATATGTGGACCATTCTTCCATTTTGCACCGTTAACATTAGCATTTTAATGTAATAATGTAATAGTGACACTGCAGCGTCAGGACGGTGTTTTCCCTCTCAGCTCCTCTTCAGCACAAAGTCGTGTTCTGACATGTTTATCTCTCCGTCTGAATCATTCACTCGTCTCGCTCGTTCTCACAGCTTGCTGCTTCACTCCGCTTCAGCCCGCCACACTCTGACCTTTAACCTGCGACGCTCTGCTGATTCTTACAGGACTGAACATCCTCATCTGGACGTCAGGAGTGAAGCACACGACTACAGCTGTGTTACGTTCTGCTGTCAGCTGATTTGACTTATGTGTGAATTTTCTTTCAGCTGGTTTCACTCAATTGTACCATATTAAGTTACTCTGATAAATAAGGAAACTTGAAGAGTTGCATGCTGGGATGTTCCTCCTGCTCTTGGTTCTGGGACGTGAAGTGTTCCTGCTGTGTTGGACTCGGTTCAGGCTGATGTTCAGTATGTGACTTTGACTCGACCTTCCTCCTCTTTAATTCTATTATCTCTGTATTTTTATCCTCACAGCTGCCGATCTTAATCCTCAGATCTTTAGCTGAGGCGACTTCCTCACCTGTCGCTCTCTTTACCTCTCTGTCTTCTTCTGTGGTGTTGTGGCCGTCACAGTGGAGGGCTACTTAAGCTGGATTTATTCCAGGATCAAGTTAACAGCGGTCCTCCTGCAGATACCTTCGCTATAGGTTCAAATCTGTTGGGCGTCAGATTTCACCCTCCGACAGCTCGACTCCGACTCTGCAGCTCGACCGTCGTCGTGTTTGAAAGTTAAAGCAGAAACTGACACAGTTGAGCTTCAAACCTGCCGAAATGTAAAACAGATTGAGTGTTCCGTCTGTATATTAACTATCTAAATGTTACATCGGACGCAGTTATTTAAAGCTCCTTTTTAGACAATTTCTGTTTTTATTCTGTCACAATGTCTCACCAGATTTAAAGGGACTGGGTACAACTCAAACTGCACTGAATTAGCTGTTAGCGGTTTCTGTTAGCACACTTTTCTCTCCCCGTCTGAAACCAAACGCTGCGTGTAGCCGCTGAGTCTCTGTGATCAGAGCTGCTCCGTCTCGTCTCTAATCTGTCCTAATATTTACCCAGAGAGCCGAGAGAGTAACTCACACACTGCTGCTGGTTCTGTCGTCAGCGTATCGACAGTGTGAACAGCTGATAGTTAAACAGTCTGAATTATCTGACATCTGGATCAGCTGCAGCCTCACCGGTGCTGAGGAAGTGAACGTAACGAGGTCAGAAGTCACCGGGACGAACTGGAAGTGTTGACTTAAGATAACGAACTGATGCTGCCATAAAATCAAACTGCATTGAATCTAGCAGGTGATGTTTGTAGTTACACTGAGCAGAGTCTGCAGATCTGATCTTGGTGCTCGACTGTAGAATCCAAACATGGAGCACGAGAACATGTTGGAGCACAGAGGCAGCGTGCAGCGAACAGAACTGCTGCCTGCTGCCATTTTGGATCAAGACCTCAAACTCCACGAACTGAACCTTTAATGAGAGCGCTGATTAAACCGAGACGTGATCAGACATTTCTCCTCACTGAGTCGTTTCAATTTCTTGTTAGTGAAGAACTTTTTACAGCGTGTTTTTATTCTCCACTACAGCTGGAGACCCCGAAGTGTCGCAAATCATTTTAACACGGAAGAGACACACACACACACACACACACACACACACACACACACACACACACACTCAGCTGAGTGCTCATGCAGAGACCCTCGGGCGATCTGCAGGCTGAGATGACCAAATGTAGGCATGAACGAAGTTCTCGCTCCGTTCAACCTGAGTAAATCTGCTGCGTTGTCATGACAACGGCGGCGGCAGATAAGTGATTGTGATGGATGATTGTGGATGCTAGCTGCTAGCTGAGGCTAACAGGAACGGAGGCTGTTGCTGCTTTGTGGGAGAAGAGAAGGAAGAGTTTCATTCCTACTGGCTTCAGTGTTCAGTGTCAGCTTCTTCCATTTTATGATTCTGCTGGTCCAGAACCAAACATGGACTAACACACGACCATCTCCGCACGCTGTTCTGTTCCAGTGGTCGATGGAAGAGGTTCTGATGCACAACACAGAAGTAAATGGAGTCGAGGTTTCAGAGAATTAAACACAGTTGTTTGTTCCATTGAGAGGTTTTGTCAGTCAGTGTGAAGCTGTTAGTGTGCGTCTGAAAGTGTGGATGGTGAGTTTAGAGCTGTCTGTAGTGTTGATGGTGCATCACAAACATCAAGTGTCTCCTGTGTTGTGTTGTGTTGTGTTGTGTTGTGTTGTGTTGTGTTGTGTGTTTGGCGACAGGAGCGACTTCTTTTATGTCTCTAGGTTTTGCTGTGTTGACTTCTGTACTTGAGAAAGATTTCACTCCTCGGGCTCTCACACGCTTCAGTTCTCGACCCAAACAAAGATGGCAGCCAGACGCGCTGGATGTTTGCTCGTCCTGTTGCTGTTTTTGCCTCTGCGAACAGAGTCGACGTTCATCAAACTGACACAGAAACTCGGACTCGGAGTGTTTAGCTACCTGACATATCTGATGAGACTCCTGTGTGTTCTGGTTCTGTATGGACTTCATGGTGCACATGTCACTGTAATGCCACAGCTTCCCCCTCTGTGAACAGTAGTAAAGGTAATGATGACATGTCGTCTCTGTGTTGTAGATCTGTGTGTGATAGACCAGCAGCTCTGTCAGGATGAAAACTCCCTGCTGAGTTTCGAGGCGATCTGCAGCATCCACAAACAGATGGACGACGACGCAGACGGGACGGTGGACATGACGGAGACGGACGAGGTGAGACCAAAACCCTGTTTGTCCTCCTCCTGACCAGTCGAGACAAGGCTGCAGCTCACACTGACTCCTTCTCCTCCTCCTCCTCCTCCTCCTCCTCCTCCTCCTCCTCCTCTTCCTCCTCCTCCTCAGTTTCTCAGGGAGGATCTGAAGTATCACGACTCCAAAGCCAAACACAGCAGCTTCCACCGAGCCGACCTGTACATCAGTGTGGAGGACATGTGGACCACCTGGAAGAGCTCCGAAGGTGAGGCAGTGATTCAGTCCGACCTGTTTCCTGTAAGCGTGGCTGCACACTTTGCCCTCAGCACCAAAATGATTTAAAGGAGCAGTATGTAGAATTTAGGAGGATCTGTTGGCAGGAATGGAATATAATATTCATAACCATATTTTTATTCGTTAATAATCACTTGGAACTAAGAATGTTTGTTAGCGTGACCTCGAGAGGGCGAGATGAGCAGGTTGCTATCTGCAAACACACTGATGCCACGAGATCCTCGACAGCGGACCTTTAACTCCTCGTCCAGGATGTTATTTTAACCCTGGTGAAACTACAGGAACTGTTCAGTCACAGATATAAACATTCAGCAGACGTCGGCTTTCTTCAGACTATGATACGATGCATGAGATAGAACTTTATTAAGCCCAGAGGAAATCGTTGTGCCAGAAAGTCCAGCACACTGGAAAAAAACAGCAACAGCCAGCGGATTCACTGGGTCAGGGTCCCACACCGGGTCCAGTTTCAGACCACAAACTGAGCTTTTGGTTTGAATGAAGTTTAGAAAATGTAAAGTGTTTAAAGCAGTAAATGCAGTAAACCAGCGCACCTCGTCTTTTGGTATATCAAGATTTATTGCCAGAAAATAAAACAACATGAAATATGAATCAAATCTGATTCTTACAGCTGCAGCTCCCATCAAAGAGTCTTTTGTGTCTCTTGTGACACATCACACGATGGCGATGTCATATCCAGACGGACAGAAGAGCAGAATCAGTGAATGTCTGCAGAGTTGTCATCAGAATTATCCGGCCGCATATCAGAGCAGACACTCGACCAGTCAGGTCTGATTTGAGAAACAACAGGAGCTGCTAACAGACGCTGCTAACAGCCATAGCTAACAGGAGCTGCTAACAGACGTAGCTAACAGCCATAACTAACAGCCGCTGTTAACAGGAGCTGCTAACAGACGTTGTTAACAGGAACTGCTAACAGGAGCTGCTAACAGGAGCTGCTAACAGACGTAGCTAACAGGAGCTGCTAACAGGAGCTGCTAACAGCCGCTGCTAACAGGAGATGCTAACAGGAGCTGCTAACAGACGTAGCTAACAGCCACTGCTAACAGGAGCTACTAACAGCCGCTGCTAACAGGAGATGCTAACAGGAGCTGCTAACAGACGTTGTTAACAGGAGCTGCTAACAGGAGATGCTAACAGGAGCTGCTAACAGACGTTGTTAACAGGAGCTGCTAACAGGAGCTGCTAACAGGAGCTGCTAACGGACGTTGTTAACAGGAGCTGCTAACAGGAGATGCTAACAGGAGCTGCTAACAGCCGCTGCTAACAGGAGCTGCTAACAGCCGCTGCTAACAGGAGCTGCTAACAGACGTAGCTAACAGCCGCTGCTAACAGCCGCTGCTAACAGGAGCTGCTAACAGGAGCTGCTAACAGGAGCTAACAGCTTCCTGACTACCTGAACGTGACATTTGATGAGCTTGTACACAGTCTGGTTCTTCTGATGGATTTAATAGTTTCTGTTGTCGTCTTGGTTCCCAAACATGTTGGTGTTAGCATGTTAGCATCTATCAGATTTGCATCAGCATGTTTGATGTCCTCCATTTTCACACAAGGACAAAACTCCGACAGACGTGAGCTCACTGCGTCTGTAATTATTACTGATGGAGCAGGTGACGTTAGAATCACCTGCAGACGATTCATCGTCATCAAACTGTTGAGTTCAGTGTGAAACTAACTAATTATTAACAGTTAGTGACGATTTACTCTCAATCTGAAGATCAGCTGCTGCAACAGGCTGCTGCTGTTTGTGTCAGAGCAACTCTGGGAAATGTAAAAACCCATTAATTAAATAAAGTCGGCAGATTGAAGGAAAAGTAGCTTCAACAAAGCAAAAACACACAAACATCAACAGAACGACTCTTCAGCAAAGTGAGTGCTGGACGCAGATCTGAGGTTTCCTCGTGTTAAACACTCAGTGACGCATCTTCACTCTGAGCATCTGTTTACTCTGTAAATACAACACAGTGTTCACAGCATCACCTCACAAACCAGACCTGCTTTAAGAACCCGTGAGTTTAAGGGTCAGGACAAAAATCAAGATCCATCTGTTTCGAGAGAGAAAGAAAGAAAGAAAGAAAGAAAGAAAGAAAGTCCGACAGAGAGATTCAACAGGAGAATCGTGTTGCGTGTAAAAATAAAATCCTATTTTTGGATCCACTTTATTTTCCATCTCAATTTGTCACGGCGATGACGTAAAAAAACGACACATGCAGAAGAAAATGTTTATTTTTAGAGAAAAGTGCCTGAGATGTAATAACAGAGAGAGACGGAGATATACAGCAGACCAACAGCTGCTGTTGATGTTTCGGTTATGAAGTGACGGAGCCAGAAACATGTTAACAATCTTTGTCATGTTGCAGAAACCTTCTTGTCGGAGCTGTAAACCACCGGCCGTCCCTCAAACGTCCTCAGCTGTTTATTTTTCAGAATGGTGGATGTTTAGCTCTGCGGTGTTCAATCCTTCATTCCACAGTGACTCTGAACTTCTGAACTGAGGTGGCTTCATTATTAAATACATGCTGTGTGTGTGTTGCAGTGTATAACTGGACGGTGCAGCAGGTGGAGGACTGGCTGGCCAACAGTGTGGAGCTTCCTCAGTACGCAGAAACCTTCAGGAAACACCAGCTGGATGGGAAGGCCTTACCCAGGTAACCCTTCAGACAGGAAGTATAATTTAACCTCCAGCTACAAACTATTTATACTTTGTTTAGAGCGCCTGTTAGCATCTCCTGTTAGCATCTCCTGTTAGCAGCTCCTGTTAGCAGCTCCTGTGAGCAGCTCCTGTTAGCATCTACTGTTAGCATCTACTGTTAGCAGCTCCTGTTAGCAGCTCCTGTTAGCATTGTACTCATGAATGTGGACTGTTCTGGACTGTCTTTGTTCTCTGATCTCTACACGGATTCATGTACGTTTGTTCTGGATGCATGTCAGAGATAAAGACATCCTCAGGAAGTGAACGTCACTCTGAATGATATCAATATGTGTTCCATGTCTGTGAGTTCACATTTGACCCAGTTCTGACGCGGAGAAGGAGTAGCTTAAAGGACCATACCAGTGGTTTTACACCTGTCGGCATTTATAGTTCAGTCAGACAGACGATCTGTAATCCTCAGACTTATCTCTGTGGAGTGGTTCCTGTTGTCCATCTTTACTTTGCTCATTCCAGTTGGTCTTTAAACTGCAAATCATATTTCTGTCCTCTGTAAACGGGCTCAGCATCTTCAATTTATTTAATCTAATAATAATAATCTTATAAGTCATGACACATGAACCTTTGTTTGTTTTCCAGCTCTGTTTAAAGCCTGATGACTTCCTGTAGGCTTCTGTACTCAAATCTCAGATGTCGGAGTGTCCTTGAATGCACCATTTTTTTTTTCAGAGCAGCTTCTGAGCTGAAAAACCACACAATCATGACAATGTTTGTTTCTGGCCTGCCACTTCCTGTGGAGGTTAAAATGTACCGTCGGACTGAGACTCTTGTTTCTGTGAGCCTCGTTAACGAGCTCGTCTGTGTTCCGGCAGGCTGGCGGTGAAGAACACCACGCTGACCGTGACCGTGCTGAAGATCTTAGACAGAACTCACGCTCAGAAACTGCAGCTCAAAGCCCTCGACATCATCCTGTTTGGACCGCCAGGTGTGTGTGTGTGTGTTATGACACAGTGATATCAGTGGTGATCTCAGTGTAACATATCATTGGGCTGAATGAGGAGGAAATGTGGTTGTCTAACCCTCCACATTCATATAAACGTACTTACTGTGTGTGTGTTGTTTTTAATATAAATGTTTATTTACACACATTTACAAACACACACAGACATATATTCAGATATACATATGTAAACATAAATATTAACACACATATGTGTCTGTGTATTAATGTGAACTGTGTGTCAGCAGGCCGTCCGAACCGGTGGAAGGATCTGGTTCTGGGTGTGTCCATCCTCATGGCGCTGGGTGGCTGCTGGTTCGCCTACGTCCAGACCAGGAAGTCCAGAGACGACATGGGGAAGCTGATGAAGGACCTGGAGGGTCTGCAGAGGGCCGAGCAGAGCCTGCAGGAGCTGCAGGAGAAGTGAGTCCATCACAGCTTCTGTCAGAACATCTGTTAACACACGGGTTAATAACCAGACGGATCAGAACTACATGTATTCACGTCCTGTGATTAAATAATCAGCTCCTCATCTCGATGTCAGAAGGAGTTTGAGCTGCAGCCTGTTTCAACGTACGGATGATAAAACTCCTCACAGCTGAGCTCAGAACAGCTGCTGCTCTCTACCAACACATTTTGTTATTATATAATTATACATAATTAACCTTCAACAGTGACTGAGCTGCAGCTACCAGGAGGAAATAACTCATCTACTGTGTGTGTGTGTGTGTGTGTGTGTGTGTGTGTGTGTGTGTGTGTGTGTGTAGACAGTCCCTGCAGAGGCCCTCTGTCTGAAGTCCTTATATGGTCAAAGAATAGCCAGGAGCTCAGTCTTATGCTCTCTGTCTCCCTCTCACACACACACACACACCTGCATGTACACACCACCTTACACAAAGACTTCACACATTCACACACTTGGCACAGGAACACACTGTGTGTGTGTGTGTGTGTGTGTGTGTGTGTGTGTGTGTGTGTGTGTGTGTGTGGGTGTGTCATGTTGTAACATGCTGTTTCACCTCACAGCTCGTTTGTTTCTCAGCTGATGACACTGATAGGACTGTTATGATTGGTTACTACTACTGTTACGGTTTTCTCCAGTGACACTGCTGATACTGTTACTACTGTTACACTTACAGTAACAGGAGTTAGTGTAACAGTAGTGACTCTAGTAAGTATAACAGTAACAGTTCACCTGCGCTCACTGCTGGGACTATTGTTAGTTACTTCTGTTTCTGTTACTATGTTACTACTGTTACACGTACTACTGCAGCAGCTGTTGCATTTCTGCCCTCACAGTACAACTACTATTGTTACTACCTTTAGTATTACAGTGTGTACTGCCTTTACTAATGATGTCGTTATTACCACTAATATGACTTCTGTTACTACATTTATTCGTTCATGACCGCTGCTATTACCATGACTAGTTTTACTAAGAACATTGTTTCTAAGGCTATTATAATTTAGTACTACTGTTACTACGAGTACTGCTTCTCTTACTCCAAGTACCATTACTATTTTTGTTCTACTACTGCTACTGTTAGCACTCACTACCACCTCTACTGTTACTTTACTGTGATGGCTATACTGCTGTAAATTACTACTGTTACGAGTAATACTATACTGTTACTACTCCAAACATGAGTATTCCCCGCCCCGTTATATTATTGCTACATGTACTATTACAACCGCTGATGCTCTAGCTACCGTTACTGCTGCTATTGTAAAAAACTACCAGTATTCTATAAAATAACTGGTTCTATAGGTGGATTCAACAGAAGTACCACCTGTAGTACTACAATAGAGCTGTGAGTACTGCGGCTGTATTGTGTGTCAGCAGCTGACTTGGATACAGTGTCAGTAGATTAAATCCAAACAGGTGGTGAATCACCGAGGACAGGTCACATATATACTGTTACACACACTTTACACACACACACACTCACACACACATACACATTCCTTCATGCCTCCCCATAAACACTGACCCCCTCCCCCTCAGACTGAGGCACAGCTCCCCCTGCTGGCACCAAAAGTCACTACAGACGCTGGTAACAGTAGAAGTATGACAGTAGTATGGTAATAGTACAGGAATCCAACACCAAAAGAACGTTATCAGTAGTATAGTGGTAATTGAACTAACAGTAGTATCAGTGACATTAATTGTAGTAACATTAGTTACACAGTACAGTACAGAAGCTGAGGCAGTACTACTAATATAATGTTGTAGTTACATTAGTGGCAGTTCAGTCATAACATTAATGGTGATAGTATTAACAGTAGTAAAAGTAACATTATTCACGGTGGTAGTAAGATTGGTGGCTGTAGTAGTAACAAAGATGTAGTGATAGAAGTAGTAGTAGCATTACAGAAGTAGTACTAACAGTAGTGATTAGTTATATATATCATGGGGGAGTGTCCTTACAAAGTGTGAGAGTGTCCTTACATAGTGAGAGTGTCCTTACTTTGTGTGGGAGTGTCCATACATCGTGTGGGAGTGTCCTTTCATAATATGGAGTCTCATTACATAGTGTGGGAGTGTCCTTTCATAGTATGGAGTCTCATTACATAGTATGGGAGTCTCCTTACATAGTGTGGGAGTCTCCTTACATAGTGGGGGAGTGTCCTTACATAGTTTAGTAGTCTCCTTACATAGTGTGGGAGTGTCCTTACATAGTTTAGTAGTCTCCTTACATAGTGTAGGAGTCTCCTTACATAGTGTGGGAGTCTCCTTACATAGTGTGGGAGTGTCCTTACATAGTTTAGTAGTCTCCTTACATAGTGTGGAAGTGTCCTTACATAGTGTGGAGTCTCCTTACATAGTGTGGGAGTGTCCTTACATAGTTTAGTAGTCTCCTTACATAGTGTGGAAGTGTCCTTACATAGTGTGGAGTCTCCTTACATAGTTTAGTAGTCCCCTTACATAGTATGGGAGTCTCCTTACATAGTGTGGGAGTGTCCTTACATAGTTTAGTAGTCTCCTTACATAGTGTGGGAGTGTCCTTACATAGTGTGGAGTCTCCTTACATAGTTTAGTAGTCCCCTTACATAGTATGGGAGTCTCCTTACATAGTGTGGGAGTGTCCTTACATAGTGTGGAGTCTCCTTACATAGTTTAGTAGTCCCCTTACATAGTATGGGAGTCTCCTTACATAGTGTGGGAGTGTCCTTACATAGTGTGGAGTCTCCTTACATAGTTTAGTAGTCCCCTTAATTAGTATGGGAGTCTCCTTACATAGTGTGGGAGTGTCCTTACATAGTGTGGGAGTGTCCTTACATAGTCGTTAAGGACATGGGTGAGCTCTGAGTTTCAGAGTCGTCAGGAGCTTTTCACCTCTTCTCATGGCCTTCCTAACAGGACTGTGTTTAGTATTCATCACGTGACCAGATCACAATATCCACTCCGTCACTAAACCATCACCATGACAACTGTGTAAGTCAGTCCATCGAGGAAGACCATGAGATGTGGTGAAAGCCTCGGCTACCCAAGATAAAACAGGCCGTGTGATCAGAGTCTGTCAAACTAAATCTAGAAGCTGAACCAATAAGAGGAAAGATAAAATGATCTCATATGTTTGTTGTTGTTGTTGTTGTTTCCGTCAGGCTGCAGAAGGCTCAGGAGGAGCAGCGCTGCGTTCAGGTGGAGAAGGTGAAGGTGGAGGAGGAGCTGAGGAGCGAGATCGACTCGGCCAAACAGGAGGCACATCGGCTCCGAGAGCTCCGAGAGGGAACCGAGAACGAGAGGAGCCGGCAGAAATACGCTGAGGAGGAGCTGGAACAGGTAGAGGAGGTTTTCAATGTGAGCTCCCCAAATACACTGGAAACGTCTGACACATGTCACCTTGTAAGTGTGAAAGTCCTGAGTTGTGTATGAATCGTAGGTGCGTATGGCGTTGAAGAGGGCGGAGAGGGAGCTTGAGTCGCGGGCTCACTGGGCTCCACCGGAGTCTCTGCAGAAGTGGCTTCAGCTGACGCACGAGATCGAGGTTCAGTACTACAACATCAAGAAACAGAGCGCAGAGAGGCAGCTGCTGCAGGCCAGAGAGGGGGTGAGGACAGCATCACACACTGTTAACACTGAGACACATGATGATGATGATGACGATGACGATGATGATGATGAAGATGATGATGATGATGATGGTGTGTTTCAGGCAGAGAAGATCAAGAAGAAGAGGAGCTCTTTGTTCGGGACGTTTCATGTGGCTCACAGCTCCTCGCTGGACGACGTCGACCATAAGATCCTCTCTGCCAAGTGAGCGACCTTCAACCAGACGAGATGTTAAATTAAAATCCGCAAATATATAATGGACCATGACTAGAGACTTGCGAGCTGTAGCAAAGTGTAAACCTCATGATATCAGGTCCCAGGTCAGAGTATCATGCTAACAGACCCAGGCTAAAGCTAACAGGGCTTGTCATGAGTAAGTGACATCTGTTACCTGCAGATGTTGTTGGTTTCACAGCCGCCGCTGTCTCCCCTGCTAACACCCTCCTCCACCCTCAGACAGGCGCTGGCCGAGGTGACGGCGGCGCTGCGAGAGAAGCTGCACCGCTGGCAGCAGATCGAGTCTCTGACCGGTTTCTGCGTGGTCAATAATCCGGGTCTGGGAGCGCTGGCTGCCGCCCTCAACCTGGACCCGTCCTTCCTCGGCCTGCGACCTCCGACCCCGCAGCACCTCATCCTCTCCGATGACCTCGACGACATGGACGAAGACATCCTGTCTCCTGGGACGCTACAGTGTAAGTTAATGACACGTTTGGTTAGTTAAGGTCTGTCGGCACGCCGCTAATTTTGTTCAGACTCGACCCGTCCTGCTGCTCATCACAGCACCAAGTGTGGATTAAAATAGTCCTCAACAAATACACGATTTCCTGTTTGTTTCATACAAACTACAGTGAGAAGCAGTGCTATGTTGGTCTTTTTTATAAATTGCAGAATACTTTTAAAATAAAGCTTTGCATCTTCAGTAGTAACCAATGAGCTTGGACCTGAGGGCCACAGACAGCAAGTCAGGAAGTTTAGACTGACAGACATTGTTGGTTTCTTAACAAGGGATTTGTTGTTGTTATTATATATCAATATATTATGGTAACTCTTCTTAAATATAGTTGTCTCTTTAATGAATATTCTTGTGGACAGATTTTAAGCCTGACCTGCCGTCTGTGGAAGCAGCTGAGCAACATATTTACTGTCGTCATGTCAGACAACCAGCCTGACCTCAGATCAGACATTTAACTGAAATAACAGTTATAAAAAACAACGTGAGGGAACCGGAAGGGTTCAGGACTCATATCTGCATCGCTGTATGTAGTTTGTACAAGTGGTGTTGCCGTAGCCAGCTGTCAAAGATGGTGGACGCACTTGTGCTTGCAGTAACATTAGCTCCCTGCTAACGATTAGCCTGTGTCTAAAATGTATCATCTTAGTTACAGTAGTGTGTCTCATTATTTCTGACGTCAACAAGCTCTTGAACAAGTTTTATCTGACATATTGATCAGACATTTATCTTTTTATCATCAGATTTAATTTACAAACACTTGAAGCTTCTTTTGATTACTGCTGATTTTTATAGTCGTCGATTTGTAGAAATTGGACAAACCTGCGACACAGACCCGTACTGGAGGTCAAGCTGAAGTTCTTCTAGCCTTGGTTCTGCTTGTGGTTCTGTCAGTGGTTCTGTCCATGGTTCTGTCCGTGGTTCTGTCTGGGTTCTGTCTGTGGTTCTGTCCGTGGTTCTGTCTGGTTCTGTCTGTGGTTCTGTCCGTGGTTCTGCCCGTGGTTCTGTCAGTGGTTCTGTCAGTGGTTCTGTCCATGGTTCTGTCCGTGGTTCTGTCTGGTTCTGTCTGGTTCTGTCCGTGGTTCTGTCTGGTTCTGTCTGTGGTTCTGTCCGTGGTTCTGCCCGTGGTTCTGTCTGTGGTTCTGTCCGTGGTTCTGTCCGTGGTTCTGTCTGTGGTTCTGCTCATGGTTCTGTCCGTGGTTCTGTCTGTGGTTCTGTCTGTGGTTCTGTCTGGTTCTGCCCGTGGTTCTGTCCGTGGTTCTGTCCGTGGTTCTGTCTGGTTCTGTCTGGTTCTGTCTGGTTCTGCTCATGGTTCTGTCCGTGGTTCTGTCTGTGGTTCTGTCTGTGGTTCTGTCTGGTTCTGCCCGTGTTTCTGTCCGTGGTTCTGTCCGTGGTTCTGTCTGGTTCTGTCTGGTTCTGTCCGTGGTTCTGTCTGTGGTTCTGTCTGTGGTTCTGTCTGGTTCTGTCTGGTTCTGTCCGTGGTTCTGTCTGGTTCTGCCCGTGGTTCTGTCTGGTTCTGTCCGTGGTTCTGTCCGTGGTTCTGTCTGTGGTTCTGTCTGGTTCTGTCTGGTTCTGCCCGTAGCTGCTGGAGTTCTTCTGCTAAAGTCTGGAGATATTCAGGTCGTGTTGAGCGACACTGACTGACGACTGTAGAGATTCAGTCGCCACTCATCACTTCGGGTTTGTCACAGAGGGAAACGTGATGACCCACCTGACCTCATCTCCTCTCAGCTCACCTGTGGTCCGCTCACTGTCTCCGTCCTCTCCTCTGATTGGTCCTCTTTTTCTTGGCATCTCTCTCTCTTGATTGGCTCCCTCCAGACGCAGCGTGGCAGATGGACCGGCGAGTGAGCGACCTCTGGCCCCTGAGTGGCATCGCAGAAACCCAGTCACCATGGAAACACTCTGGTTGGCCCCTCCCTCCTTCAGCCTCCCCCTCTCTGATTGGTTCATACCTCTGTTCGATCTCGACTGTCTCGGTTCCCGCTGAGCTTCTGAGCGATGAACACAATGAGATATAAAATAAACTATATATAATTATACTATATTATAAATTCACATGAGCAGTTATAATCTTTTCTTCTGATTTTCAATTAAGTATGAAATACAAAAAATAAAGGTAAATAAATGTTAAGTGATATAAAATCCCACGTTTGAACTATTACATAAATTATATTTAAAAACATTTTTGGTAAAATAATAATAATGTGTAAAACATGGAGGTTATATTGAAGGCTGAGAAAACAGACGTTTATAATAATTAATAGAATTGCAAATTATATCAATTAGAGGAATTATTTATCTTAATCTGAAAATATTAATATTAAACAGTTTACAGTAAAATAACTTTGATAAATCTCGTGTCCACTGAAAAATTCCAACACCTTTTTTATAAAAATGATTTTTTCATCATTTGAAAGATTATTTTAAGACGTGGTGCCTTTTTAATTTAAATACATGTATTAATTATGATACCTTCTTTTTGATTCATCTGTTAGAATGATATCAGTTTGTAGTTATTTTTATTACAAGATACCTTTATTGATTTATTGTTATTAATTTTAATGTTTTTTACAGTGTTAGGGATTCAAAAATTAAACAAGGTTTGACTCGTTTTCTTTTGAATCACAATTCTGACTTTAATCTTTTATTATTTTATCTTCTTAAATAAATAATAATAGATAGAGAAAGAAAGTAATAACTTGATTTTTTATTTCTTACAGTGGAAACAAACAGAACAGCAGAAGAAGTCAGAAGTTTTAAATGTTTTGTCTCGCACACAGAAACCTTAAATTTTCAGAAAACAGCAATAAAAACTGAATCTTTTGATAATTTTTTGGTAAAAGCCAGTTTAAATATCTGACTTTCTTAAAATTCAGACTCAACAATCCCTCAAAAGTCACAGAAACTGTTGCATGAATGTGGCAGTCGGCTTCATTTCACCTCAAAGAGGCCAAAACAAAAAGACATTTCCACTTTGAAACAGAGGCATGAATCAACCTGGAGGCAGCGTTCACATGAACATTTGTGAGAAGTCAGAAAACAAACTGAAGTTTAACGTATTCTTTCGTAAAATCAAGAAATTGAACGATAAACGACGGCACATCAGAGTACGATGCAGCCGCGTTAGCTTGTTAGCTTGTTAGCTTGTTAGCTCCACACATCCAGTCGTGTTTATAGTTATCAGAGAGTCAGACTGGTTGTTTCTCCTTCTCCAGTCTTAATGCTAAGCTAGGCTAACGTCTGACTGATCTGAGCTCAATTCATGTTCAGGAATTCCTTCAATTGTTAAGCTTTGATGGAAAGTTCGATCAGTGTTCTGTGAATATGACGGACCACAGGTGTCCATGTGAACGCCTCCTCACCTGTGCAGCCTCATCATCCTCCTCCTTCACCTCCTCCTCCTTCACCTCCTCGTCCTCCTTCACCTTCCTCGCTCCGTCTGGTCAGATCAAACGAAGCCTCTCGGAGTCTCCTCTTCCTCTCCTCACCTTTTCACTCTCTGAAGACCTGGAAAACACATCACTGTGTTAACACTGCACCTGTGCCCCCTCCTCTGTTCACTAACATCCACTTGCAGGTCTGCAGCAGCTAAAAACACAAAGAAATGTTTCTTACTTTCAGAATTTCTGCTGCTGGAACAAGTCGATTCACACAGTCGAATGTTTGGATTCTAAAACCACAGAAACATTTGGAAAGAAAAAAAAGTACCTTATATTTAAAATAATTACTCCAAGATTATTTGATTGGAAAACATTTGTCAAACCTGTGTTTCACAGTTGTCTTGATTTGGAATTACACTTAGTGTTTGGCCCCATTCACACCTGATATCAACATCCGTCCTGAGCGGCCACTTGTCATCAGGTCTCACGTCCTCGTTCTATTTGCTGAATTAACAAGAAGGTCCAAATAATGCAGAATGAGTCAGAGACAGAGTTTCACAGAGTTTATAAAGTGTCTCCAACTCAACAACTCACTAAACTGACACATTTGTTAAGGGAGTCTGGGGACTTTCTCCACGGGGACAAAGAAGTAGCCTATATTGTTGCTGTTTAGTGTCTTTGTAACATGTGACATGTTTAGATCAATAACATGTTTCTTCTTTCATAAATGGAGTGTAAATGGTGAAATCAGTGTAAACAGTGTGTTCAAACAGCTGATCAATGTTGGCAGGTAAGACTTTAGCACTTTAGACACAGAAGCAGACAGGCTGGTACAGACATGCTGCCACAAACTGACACTTTTTACAAGGAGACAAACAACTTCAGCTGAAAGATTTAATGCTGAATTTACAACAAGGACACAATGAGTTACAATCTGTCACACACACAGTTTCACAATGTTATAAAGTTTTACGCTACACAACAACTCCCAAAATTAGCTGGTTTGTTAAGGGAGGCTGGTGATGTTGTGACAGTTGGCTTTATGTTTTACATTTAATGCTGAATTTACAACAAGGACACAATGAGTTACAATCTGTCAGAGACACAGTTTCACAACGTTTATAAAGTTTGTTTCAACTCAACAACTCTTAAAATCACTTGATTTGTTAAGGGAGTCTGGTGATGTTGTGGTTCTGAATGTGGTCTGAGGGACTGGATCTCCTCCTTGATGCATGCACACCTGTACTGAGAGCTGTCCACTTGAGATCGGATCACTCAGGACGGATGTTGACACCGGGTCTGAACAGGTCCAGTGTGTCTGTGGAGGAAGCTGAAGTTTACGAGCTGTGAATCCAACAGGAAGCTAAAAAAAAAAGCCTCATTTTGTTTGAAAGTTGTTGCAGCTAAAAGTTCACTTGTTCACTTTTTCTCCTCATGAATCTGTCGTCTGCACTCGTAACTCCTCAGTTTTAAGAAGCATTTCTGCTGTTTGTGAGTCAGAACTTCCTGTGTCTCTGCTTTTCAAAATAAAACCACCAACTGAGTCTAACTCTTCCTCTTCCCTCTCCTGCAGCTCAGAGTCTGATGCCCCTGCGACAGCGGATGGGAGACCCCGGTTTGGCGTTCAGCTCTCAGAGGTTGGTTGAAGGGCGGGGCTTACCTCAACAGGAGGGGCGTGACCCGTTCACATCGTCCCGTCCTCCCAGTGGTCACGGCCGGCAGAATCGCAGCCGCTCCATTGGCCAGCTGGAGTTCCTCCCCGTGCCCTCCCCCTCTCTCTCCTCCTCCCTGTCTCACCCCTCTATCGGCCCCACCTCTCCTCTTCACCCTCCCTCCCTCTCATTCTGTCCTCCCCCCACCTCCTCCTCCTCCTCCTCCTCCTCTTCCTGCTACGCTGAAGGCACCGCTCATTTCTCTGCTCTGCTCCTCCGTTCTTCTTACTTCCATTCTGTGGAGGCGGCGTCCAGCCTCCCGCCAGCAGGAGGCGCCGCGGCGAGCCAGAGGCAGCGCTGTCGCTCCGGCAGCTTCGGGTATCTTCCTCTGCACGCTGTTTTACTGACGCACTAACAAGTCGTTACTGAAACACTCATCCAGATCCAGAACTTGTATACAAACAGAACCAGAACTGGTTCTTGGTTTCTGGAATATTTCTGAGTGGTCAGAATTTAATTTAAATGTTGTACCGATGTCCACTACGACTCAAGAATCAGCTGATCAGAATCAAGAGGTCAGAGGTCAGGCGTCACTGTGACCTCACAGTTCTAGTCCAGTCGCCGTCACGCCGCTGCTTCCTGTTCTTCTTCCTGTTTCCCTCCTGATGTTGCTGTTTATAGTTTCTGCTTCTGTTAACATGTTTTGTTTTTGTGCTCGTTTTGTGGTTGAGTTGAAGTGTTTGTCTTTTTTTAAAGGATCTTTAATTCAGAGGTTTTTGTAAACAATCATCTGATTGGTTCTCTCTCTCTCCCTCCCTCAGGGACATCATGAACCGCTCCGACTCTGACTCCGCCCTCCCTCTCTCTCACAGCGAATCACGAAGCCTGTATGGGTCCAAGGCCTTCCTCCTTTCATCCAGGCTCCACCCCCTGCAGGGTCAGGGCTCGGGGCTCGGTGGAGGTGGAGGAGGAGGTGGAGGAGGAGGTTGTGGTCTGGAGAAGAGCTCTAGCCTCGGGGAGCTGAGGGGCAACTCTGCTGCCGTCCTCGGCTCCGCCTGCTCCACCCGCTCCCTCTGCATCACGTCCGACGCCATCGACAGCCCGCTCGTCTTCGCGTCCTCCGCCTCGTCCAGCTCGACCAGCAGCGGTCGGGGGACGGGCGTCCAGCTCACGCCCAGGAGGAGTCCTGTGGAGGAGGACGGAGGCGAGGAGAGCGAGTCGTCCGGCAGCCGGAGGAGAAACGCTTTTAATAAGATCTTTAAGAAGAAGCAGGGTCGCCAGTGAACCGCAGGAACGTCTCAAAACTTACAGACATGATGAGATCTTCAACGTGATGCACAAAACAAACGCTCACAGGGAACATCAGATTTAACGCTTCACTCTTCCTCTTGTCATTCAAGACGGACTTTGACACCGGAGCGTCTCCATCAGGTTTACCTCGGTCTCTGTCGCTCTCCCTCTTCACTTTCTTTGCCTCCTCCATCAGCAGCTTCTTCCTCTTTCCTCAGTCGTTCCATTGTTACCTGGAGATAGTGACCGGGGAGAACGGTGCCTCTTCCTGTTATGAATGCACAATGACAGACTCACTTCTTTATTGCCGTAATTCATCGTTCATGTTTTGGGGAACAACCGACTGAATATCAGTGAAAATGAGGTCATAAGGAACCTGATCTAAACGTGGATCGGTCATTTTTCTGTCTGTTGCCAGTTTGAATAAAATCCTTTGATGCCAAACATGCTAAACGTTACCAAAGTCATTCAAGTCAACTTTACAGGAAGTGACTTCGTGCTTCATTTGACTTCGAGCCGACAGTTTGTGTAAAGTTAGAAACATTTGAATATTTCCATCCCAAATAACTTGAACGTGTCAGCAGAGTTTACCTTCAACCAGCCAGTGAACAGTTCAGATCTGACAGCATGTAACACTGAAGAAGGGGCCGGTGTGCAGGGGATTGTGGGAAACAGAGGACCAAATCAAACAGCAGTTGTAGTTTTGGAGCGAATCAGGCTGCAGGTCTCTTCCAGTTTGTCTGTTGATGCGTGTGTCAGATGCATGATGGGAACACACTTTGTTTTGTAAATGCCTTTTTGTTTCATATGTGTATGTCAGAGTGGAGTTTGTGATTTATTATCTGAAGGCTTCTGGTTTCATGATGGTGGAGCAGGACGGCAGATTGATCGACACCTCTGGACCGACCTGAGCTGCGAGTCAGAGTCGTGATGTCGCTCACGTTTACCGCCATTTTGTGCTTTATTATTCTGAGCTGCAACGAGTCAATCAGCAGAAAATTAATCATTATCTAGCAACAGATATTTGATGTTTATAGATCAGAGCTGTCACGATATCAGATCTCTGATCTGTGTGATATCTGCACAAACACTGCAGGCAGGTCGACTGTTACTGAACGGCTTGTTCTCTTACCTGCCGCCCACTTCGACAAAACAAGAACAGAAATAAACAAAAACAGTTTTGGAGGCGATGTATTAATTACACAATATTATCATGTGTGTCTTTTTTAATACAATATCAATATTTGAGGATAATCGTCATCGTGACACGATGAGTTCAGACTGCTGGTCGAGCAAAACAAGAGATTTGGAGAAGAAACTTTTGGCTTTTTTGACAAAACAAAACAAATCTGGTAATTTTATCGAGTCGACATCTAACGTTTACACCTGCACGATTAAAATCAGCCTAGTTTTGGGAAAGTTATATTATCGGTTATGAAAATGTATATTACAGCTGATAAACTGACACAGCAGCAGCTACAGCAGGTGACGGCATGCTCCTTTAAAATCAGTTTGTTGTGTGTCAGTAAACACAGAAGAAGTCGTTGTAGTCCATGTCGTGCATCAGTACTTATTTCGAGAACAATGTTTATCATCATTGTTGATCATTTTCTTGGTTATTTGATCTATAAAATGTCAGAAATTGTGAAAAATGTTTTCAAATGTCTTTTTCTTTCCACGACCCAAAGATGTTCAGTTTACCTTCACAGAGGAAAGAAAAAACAGAAAATATTCACATTAACCAGCTGACAGCAGAGAGTTTTAACTGTATTTACTTAAAAAATCCCTCAAACTGATTAATTATCAAAATAATTGACAACAAATCGATAACTCGTTGCAGCTCAGAGTGATTTTGGAACTTAAATGCATCGTTACCAGTGTAGAAAGATCTGAAACTAAAACATAACAAGTCACTGAGATACCAAAGAAGAAGTCTGCTGTCTGTCCACCGTCCTCCAAACAGACCTCAGGTCAGCTTGTTTAACTTATTCTCACTGTTTGATGTTCACCTGTAGAGGAAATGTAAGATTGTACTTGGAGATGTGGAAATAAAAATGTGTCTGCACAGTTTGGAGTCCACACACACACACACACACACACACACACACACACACACACACACACACACACACAGTAATATATCAGCTGGTGTGTGTGTGTCGTCTGAGGCAGGATGTTCAGAGGGATGTGAACGTTAAATCACATAAACTTTATTTACTCAGAACAAAGTTTAGTGTTTATTTAAAGAGAGCAGCTGTCAGTGAGAGCGGCTGTGAGGACTTCATTACCCAGAAATCCTGTCACATGATGCCAATAAACTAAACATCAGCCTCCTAAACTTGCTGGAACATAATTCAACATCTAATTTTATTTAAGGCAAAATAAGGCAGAAATAAACATTGAACATCGTGCTCTGAAAGTTTGTTTCTTCTCTGTCAGTTCGGTTTGAATTTAAACTTCGTGCACTTCAACAGATTTTTGAATGACATGATTTAAAGAAACATTTCACTTAAAGAGTCAAATTCAGTCATTAAACTGTCGTAGTCCACAGAAAAGTTCTGGAGCTTCACAGTAAAACAGAGTTGCAGCATTCTGCTAAACAACTGACTTGATTTAAAACAGAGAAACAACCAAAAAAAATAAATAAAAACTCCATTAAAACTTTGCAGAATCAGCTGTTAGCACTTCCTGTCTGCAATGAACCTGTTAGTGTTCAGACGACTGTCACTGGATCACTGTGATACTGAAGAAAACTTAAAAATATGATGTTTCTAAGGCAAGTTCTGCTTATGTAAGGAGCGTCTTTTTTAAAGGATTTCTAAGCAGATTTATGGAGTCTCCTCCTCCTGATGATATAAAGTCCTCCTCTCCTCCTCCTGATGATATAAAGTCCTCCTCTCCTCCTCCTGATGATATAAAGTCCTCCTCTCCTCCTGATGATATAAAGTCCTCCTCTCCTCCTCCTGATGATATAAAGTCCTCCTCTCCTCCTCCTGATGATATAAAGTCCTCCTCTCCTCCTCCTGAGGATATAAAGTCCTCCTCTCCTCCTCCTGATGATATAAAGTCCTCCTCTCCTCCTCCTGATGATATAAAGTCCCTCCTCTCCTCCTCCTGATGATATAAAGTCCTCCTCTCCTCCTCCTGATGATATAAAGTCCTCCTCTCCTCCTCCTGATGATATAAAGTCCTCCTCTCCTCCTCCTGATGATATAAAGTCCTCCTCTCCTCCTCCTGATGATATAAAGTCCTCCTCTCCCTCCTCCTGATGATATAAAGTCCTCCTCTCCTCCTGATTATATAAAGTCCTCCTCTCCTCCTCCTGATGATATAAAGTCCTCCTCTCCTCCTGATGATATAAAGTCCTCCTCTCCTCCTGATGATATAAAGTCCTCCTCTCCTCCTCCTGATGATATAAAGTCCTCCTCTCCTCTCCTGATGATATAAAGTCCTCCTCTCCTCCTCTGATGATATAAAGTCCTCCTCTCCTCCTCCTGATGATATAAAGTCCTCCTCTCCTCCTCCTGATGATATAAAGTCCTCCTCTCCTCCTCCTGATGATATAAAGTCCTCCTCTCCTCCTCCTGATGATATAAAGTCCTCCTCTCCTCCTCCTGATGATATAAAGTCCTCCTCTCCTCCTCCTGATGATATAAAGTCCTCCTCTCCTCCTCCTGATGATATAAAGTCCTCCTCTCCTCCTTCCTGATGATATAAAGTCCTCCTCTCCTCCTCTGATGATATAAAGTCCTCCTCTCCTCCTGATGATATAAAGTCCTCCTCTCCTCCTCCTGATGATATAAAGTCCTCCTCTCCTTCCTCCTCCTGATGATATAAAGTCCTCCTCTCCTCCTGATGATATAAAGTCCTCCTCTCCTCCTCCTGATGATATAAAGTCCTCCTCTCTTTATATCATCAGGAGGAGGAGAGGAGGACTGAGTTTTACTAATTGGACAAACTGTTACTTTAATGAAATTTTTATTTTATTTTTTGTTAATTTACCATCTTTTTAATTTTATGAACAATATTTAATCCAGAGTTTTCAGCTTTGAATAACGCATCCAATCAGGTGACTGGAAACATTTGGTGAAGTTGAACATCTGCGTCTCTCAGAACAAACGTCAGCGCTGCAGCAGGACAGGAAGTGATCACTCCGACAGGCTGAGAGAGAAAGTCTGCATCAGTGAGCTGCTGCAGAACTTCACTGTAACATCATCACACCTCCATGTTGTTCTGTCTGTGGACATGAACTCTCAGCTGGGTCTCATTAACACTGATCAACATAGCAGTGGTTCCCAACCTGGGGTCCGGGCCCCCCCTAGGGGGGCGCCAGAGATCGCAGGGGGTGCGCACAACTTTGTCTGCTCTGAGGTTGTGAGGTTACCAAAATTATATTTGTGCACATTAAATTTATAAAATCCCAATAACACACCCAACTGGATAATCAAAACTCTGTATAATCCAAATTTAACGTATTTTTGGTCCACATTTAAATTCATTAAGCTATTTATCAACAACACCCCAATGAGGTAGGCCTATTCTGGTCAAAAATTAAACTGTGTGTGTTTGTGTGTGTTTGTGTGTGATACACCTGATGACACAAAAAAGGAAGAAATGTACCTATATACATTGTAAGACAAGGAGAATAAGAGCAACAACCTACAACTGTTGTTTATTTTTGCAAATAAAAGTCTGTAATTAATCACGTTATTCTTTTAGTGTATGTGGGTTTGGGGGGCCTGGCTTGTCTTGGACACAGGCAAGGGGGGCTTCAGGGAAAACCACTGAGAACCCACTGTCGTGGTGCCTTCACTGACCTGTCACCTGCTCTGGAGATCTGCCAGAAAGAGGCTGATGTTCGACCACTAGGTGGCAGCACAGAGCTGAAAACCAGCAGACTGAAGAGCAGCTTCACTGTGGTGCGTTCAGGGTCAGATTCTGCTGTTCTGCTCTATAAAGGTGCTGATAACATGACACCTCCACCTTCATCTGGTCATCCGTCAGCAGTTTGTCTCCTTGGTCGATACAATGTGTTTAAGTGATGTGATTTAATAAACACCTTGAAGTGATGAAACTGTAGATTGACATTAGAATACAAGAAAAAAAGATCACATGTAAAACTCAAGTCCTGGTGATCAAGTCCCAGGTCACGACTTCAAAAACCAGAGCCAGGTCAAGACCATCATTTCCCAAAGTGAGTCATAAGAAAAGTCCACAGTCAAAACCAACAAGTCAAAACCAACAAGCTTCACTAATCAAGGCCCCAAGATAAGACCAACAAGCTCCAGGTCAAGTGTATGAAGACCCAAGACTAACAGGTCCCTGGTCAAGTCCCACGGGAAGTCAAACAAGTCCACAGTCAAAACCAACAAGTCTCATCAGGCGCCAAGACATTCTAGCTCCAAGTCAAGACGGTAAAGACCAGAGTGAAGTCAAGTCAAGACCAATAAGTCTGAAGACAACTTACTGCTCAAGTCCACAGTCAAAACCAACAAGTCCCACCAATCAAAGCCCCAAAGAAAGACCAACAAACAAGCTCCAGGTCAAGTGTATAGAGACCCAAGACTAACAAGTCCCTAGTCAAGTCCCACGATCAGACCAACAAGACCAACAAGACCAAAGTCAAGACTAGAAAAAACTGAGTCAAGTCCCAATTCAGACTTACAAGTCAAAAAAGTCATATCCTCATCAAACATCAAAACTCAAGACCAACATCAAGACCACGTCATCATGAAACTGGCTCTAGTCAAAAGCCCAACAAGTCCCGAGTCAAATCTTAAGTGATCACCAAAAGTCTCAACTCAAGACCAACAAGTGTCAAGTAAAGAGCAACAACTCCTGAGACAAGTCCTGAGTCATCACCTTAATGGTTCTGGTCAAGACCAGCAAGTCCAAGTCTACATCGAAGTCAAGCCCAACAAGTCCGGAGTGAACGCCACGTTTCTCAAGTCAACATGTCAAGACGAAGTTAATATGTAAATACTGAAGTCCGACTCCACCGTTAGAAACAAACTTTAGGTAAAATATAAAAACATTTTTATTCTTTTAGCCTCTGCAGGTGAAAACGTTTCTCTTCTGCAGGTGATTCATCAGCGACAGCAGCTGTGATGTTGTAACGTCTTTCTGTTGGCACCAGTTTCACCTTATAAGGTTTCCCCCTAAAAATCGTTCCTTCCTGTCTGCTGCACCCCTCCCTCCAACCACGTCCTGTGTTTCTGCGCAGCCAACAAACTGCTGACGCTGATTGGTCAAAAGATAAGCTGAGATACACCTAATTGGAGGATTGTATATAAATCTAATATTACAGAGATATTGTACTTTATTTTGTTTGTCTGTCATCTGTAGAGAACTTTAAAAAACTTTCTTTGCCTGTAAGTGGAAATTTGCTCCATTCAAAACCTCACTTAAAAAACTGTTGTTTTAGCGGCAGTGTTTCTCTCTGCTCCTGTCCACATATTCACCACAGCAGTCAGAGTGTCTCTTCGGTTATGCAACTGGTATTAAGTTGGTAAAACTCAGAAGTGAAGAAACACAAAAGAAGAAACGAAAGAAGAAATTTTCTCCACTCGAGTGACTCAACTTCCCCTCAGAGCGAGAGTCGTGCTGCAGGGCAACAACAGGCTGCAGGTTCCTCTTCATCCAAATTATCTGAAATATCTGAAAACCACACAACGCTGCCTGATAATGCCACCAACTACAGCCACGCAGGGGGTGGACAAAATAACAGAAACACCTGAGCTGTGTGATTAAAGCTGAAGATGATGAAGTCTGTCAGAGATTCAACCTGAACTCTGTCGTCAGACTCTGAGATGTTTGTTGTGCTGTTGAGCAACTATTCTGTTGTAACCGCTGCAATGCATTCTGGTCCACAGGACATCAGACCTCTAATCCAGAACCAGAATTGTCCTTTGATTTTAAATGTCAAGGAGAAATTTGATAAACCACAAACCCCAATAATCTTTGTTTTATTCTCTCATAAATAATATGAACCTGCAGAGATTCATTCTCACATTGTAACTTGATGTTGATGGTTTAGTTGATTTTATGACTTTCTTAGACTTAGACAACTTTATTAATCCTTTTGGGAGGTTCCCTCAAGGAAAATTAAGCTCCATGTCACACACAGGACTGTTACACACATATAGAGGATCAAGAAAGAAAAGACACCAAAGTACCCGACACACATATAAAGATATAAAACCAAAAATAATATACTATATATAGACATATGTATATAGTAAATACAACATATTAATATAAATATCTATCTATCTATCTATATATATAAATAATGGTAATGGTAATAATATAAATGTGGTTCACGATAAAAACTCAGTCCTGCGATGAGCTGGCGACTCGTCCAGGGTGTACCCTGGCCTACGCCCATAGAGTAAGACTGGATTTGGCCCCAGTAAGCCCCGCAACCCCCCTTAGGGGGGAAAAAAGCGGCAACATCCCGCGACCCTCATGGATAAGCGGAAAGAAAACGGAACGGAACGGAACGGAACGGAACGGATAAAAACTCTGAGCAACAGTAACGGTTTAATTTTCATTAACGTTTCTCTTATTTCAGTAAAAGCTGAAGATTTAAGTATCTGAGTGTCAACAAAATGAACAGAAATCAGTCGTGAGATTTAAAACTGGAGCTGACCGATACTGGATTCTGTGGGGCTGATACCGATACCAACACTGGTTCTGAACCAATTTATCATCCAATATTACTTTATACACAAACATTTTCACAACAATCCTTCAAACATGTTTATCAACACGGGAGACAAAGATGCTCATGAGGCCGAATATCTTACAGTTTAACAATAAACTTTACTGTCAGAGTGAAATGAAACAATAAACTAAACTTATTAATTTAATAATAATAAATCCACTCAAGCACACTTTCAGCATTATGTTCTTCTGTATACCAAACAATATATTGTTTATTTAAACACAACAGTTCAGAAAATATTTAACAATTGCGAGTTGTGGTAGTTAGCTGAAACATGGAGAACCTGATATGAACCTTTTTAATTAATCTAATTAACAGTTAGCATTAGCAAATTCATTAGCATTTAGCATGCTAACATGCTCAATTGTCATTTTGAGCATGGTGATGTTAGCATTTAGTTCAGAGCGATTTTACATGATTTTGTTATTAACACTGAGTCGACGCCTTTAAAGGAACACTCTGTAGTTTTTTAACGAGAAGAGAAAGATCTTCATCCTAAACAACCTAAATAATCAAACTCTTTGTTTTCATGACTGAATGAACTAAATTCAAGTTCAACACAACTTATACTGTTCTACTTTGTTTCATTGTGGCGGACCCTGCCACCTTTCCAGCTTCAGACAGTAATCTGGGACCTTATCTTCCTCTGAGAACAGCTGGTTTATTCACTTATGGTGAAAACAAATATATTGTTATTGCCTCGTTAATATTGCAAATATGCTAATTCTGTATAATGCTCCTTTAAATGCAGCATCACTGGGCTGCTAGCTGTTTGTGGCTTCTTGTTGTTGTTCACTGTTTGTTTATATCACACAGTCGTGTTAATGCTTCCTAATTCCCATCATTGTCTTCAGTTTGTATGTTTTCAATAACTGAAATCACACTGTATAAATCAAGGTGAGGCCTCAGAACGAGCAGCAGACGGAGAGCAATGATCAACATGAGAACCTGATCTGCTCTCTCTCTCTCTCTCTCTCACTATGTGTCTGTAGTGACTCTCGTTCTATATTTAACCTGCAGGCCAACGACTCGCTCACACATACTCGACATAGACGAGGCCGCTGACAGACGACGAGCAGGATGGAGGTAAAGCTCCTCTAAAGTTTAACTCTCTGCTCAGTTTGCATGTGTGTGTCTGAATGTGTGTGTGTGAATGTGTGTGTCTGAATGTGTGTGAATGTGTGTGAGAATGTATGTGTGAATGTGTGGTTGTGTGTTTGTTGTTGGTCTAAGTTTTGTTGAAGTTTGGAAAAAAGCCAAACAAACCGAGGAGTGAAGCTGCTGTCTTCATGACTTTCACCAGATTTTTAGTTCAGCTTCCAAAAACATTCTGTGTGTTTGTTTGTTTGTTTGTTTTTTTGTTTGTTTGTCCCTGATTATGTTTTGCTTGTGATACAATAATAAATCTGAAGTCGGTTAACGACTGCACGTTTTCATCAGCGTGGTGCTTGCGGTCCTCGACGTGTCGGAAGGTTAATACTTTATAACTGCAGCACTCTGTTTTTTTTTTGCAGTTTGAAACTACAGATTTAGTTAAATTTCTTAAAAAGTAAAATAAAAACTTTTATCACAAACTAAATGCATTTCAGAAATGTTTTCTTTATTTAGCAGCTTCAATATTTGGTTTAAAAATATTTGTTCACTCGTGTGTGTCGACGAGATATCAGATTCATCAGAAGATCGCGTTTCCCTCTTTTAAATTCCACGTGAGCGCCATCGAAAGCCGGATGTCAGAGCTTTCCGACAGCACTTGAACGCAGCACATTTTTGTGATCAGAGCACATTTGATAAAACATGAAAACACATCAGGGAACCGATTCTGATTGGAAGATACAATAAGTAAAAGATCTCTTTTGAACTATTTGTGAAATATTCTAACTGATTTATTTTTTTGTTACGTGTGTGTGTGTGTGTGTGTGCACACGTGTGTGTGTGTGTGTGTCACTGACCTGGAGGTTACTGCAGGTCAGTGACGGCACATTAATTCAGATCCTGCACAGTTTTAACATGATGATAATATTCTGCATCATGATTATTTAAAGAAACAGTGTTGACACGATACTGGGGTTTCTAGTTTCTCAATTTTGTTGGTTGTTTTGTTTACTGGTTGGTTGTTTTGTTTACTGGTTGGTTGTTTTGTTTACTGGTTGGTTGTTTTGCGTACTGGTTGGTTGTTTTGTTTACTGGTTGGTTGTTTTGCGTACTGGTTGGTTGTTTTGTTTACTGGTTGGTTGTTTTGCGTACTGGTTGGTTGTTTTGTTTACTGGTTGGTTGTTTTGTTTACTGGTTTGTTGTTTGGCGTACTGGTTGATTGTTTTGTTTACTGGTTTGTTGTTTTGCATACTGGTTTGTTGTTTGGCGTACTGGTTGATTGTTTTGTTTACTGGTTGGTCGTTTGGTTGGTCAGCAAGTTCAAAGAGAAACTACTTTACAGACTTCCATGAAACTTGGATGGAGGATGGGTCTTGGCCCAGAACAGAATAGAACCCACTAACTTTTGGTTCTGATCCTGATAAAGGGATGAGTCCAAGAATCTTCCCTCACTTTGTGCAACATTGCTAGATGCTAGAAGTTTTACCCAAATTTTGTTAGGTTCTCGGGGTATAAATCATGATGATGTGTAGGTTGCTGGTATCTCTGAGTGAGAACAATTATATCTTTTGAAAAAACTGTCAACTTATTGTCCTGCTAGCATCTGAACTGCACTTGTTTATTTTCCCTTTGCAATATAATTGAACAAAAGGTAAAGAGAGAATTCAGTGAGTGGCCATGATGAGCGTGGCTGGCTAGCAAGTTAGCAGCTAGCTCAACAACCCTAACCCTAGCAAAAAGGGCTGATCATACGTTTCATATTGAACAGGATGAATGGCAGCTATTCTTAGTTTAAAAAACACCAGGACACACACACACACACACACACACACACACGCAAACACACACACACACAAAGAGGAAGTGGTTTAACGGTTGTATTTTCTTCACTTTCTGCCTTCAGTTTATAGGTTGAGTATACGCTGTGGAAAGAATGAGCAAGGCTGTGTGTGTGTGTGTGTGTGTGTGTGTGTGTGTGTGTGTGTGTGTGTGTGTGTGTGTAGGTGTGTGTGTGTGTGTCTCCTCCGGGCGATGTGATTTCATTATCTGTTGAATGTCAGCAATGTGAGACCTTCAGCTGAAATGGACGTGGATCAACCCCACGTCAACAGCTGTGTGTGTGTGTGTGGGTGTGTGTGTGTGTGTGTGTGTGTGTGTGTGTGTGGGTGTGTGTGTGTGTGTGTGTGTGGTTGTCCGGTCCTTTAATAGGGTCGTACTCTCGTTCTGTGTTTGAAGCTGCTGAGATTTTCTGTTTGCAAATTAAGAAACTATTTCAGGTCTGATTCACATGTCACAGTTTGAATTGGTGGGAAGCCAGTGAAGGACTGTGAACGCACCACAGTGTCCACGTGGCTGCAGCTAACAAGGACAGCTACTGAAACATAAGTAACAGCAAAACAAAGTCAATGCATATCATGAGCCTGTGACACAAAACTTCTATAAAGTCACTGAATCAATAATATCTCCAAATATGTGGTCTGGGGTTAAACGCTTGATTGCAAAATGAGCAAATTAATTATCAAACAATCTGTTAAATGGTTCTGGAATACAGGAAATTATGACATCTAGTCTATTAAAAGAGAAGTCATCACATACATGAGACAGCTCTGTGCTACAGGTCGAATAAATCCTTGTGTAACATTACGGTAGCTGCAAACCAGAAGCTACAGCAGCTACACAAGGTTAGCGTTAGCGCCATCAAAACACAGCGAGATCTGTCTTCTATCAGCCCGGAGCTGTTTGAGTGACAGGTGATGAAACAGCAGCAGTTATCTGTCTCTGAGGACCAACACTGACAACAAGGAGGATCCAAAAATACAACTAATTAATCTTTTTAAGGATACACAGAGATTAAGACAGCGACACCAACAGCTAGCATCATCACTGTCAGATTGACTGTGGTTGTTAGCATTATACAGGTGTAGCCTAGCTTAGCTCAAAGACTGGGAGCAGGGGAAGGTGCTAGATTATCTCAATCAAAACAGAAAAGAATACATTTTCCAACAACATGATTTATAAGTTGTATATGATTCAACCTGTGTGGAATCAAACTGTAAAATTGAGACACTGTGGTTTAGCAGCAATTAGCACTGGAGCTATGTGCACCATCAGCTCGGAGGTCCTGACCTCTTGGCAGGTTGTTAAGTCTGAACCCTCAGATCATAATGTGGCTCAGCGTTGAATAATCCTAAACTCATTTACATTCACCACAAACCAGCAGACACGCAGCAGCTGTAGAGCCGCCGCGACGTCCTGCAGGAAAGATGCACAAAGTAAATCCACGTTTATTCTCCCGTCTCTGCATGTGGTCGAACTGAAGAGGTCAGAAACATGTGTGGCATGTTGTCATGATGCCTCTGAGCCGACTCTCTAATGAGCAGCTGCCTTCCTGATGACAACACTCACATTTCCTTCCTAACATGGTCACAACGCTGCTGACACGCCACCACAGACAGGAAGTACTTTATGTCTTTCAGATGAATATTTAGGATTGAGTGTTGAGAAATTCAGCACGAGTCACAACTTAGAAATGTAAAAAGGAGCAGCTGTATGTGTCATCTTTGATCTCATGGCTTGATAATATTAGCACCTGTCTACCTGTCTCGTTACCTTACATCCTTTCCTTCTTTCCTTCCCTCAGGAGGAGGCTCCATCCCGGCGCTCTGTGGCTGAACTCGCAGGAAGATTCAAAGGCTCGGCTGCTCCACACGATGCTGCTGGACAGGAAACGGTGAGAAGAGACTGATGAGAGTCGCTCAACTCAGTGAAGACGTGCAGAATGACAAAGAGACGCAAAACAAACACAGAGACACTTAAAGTGACTGCAACAAGACATAAAATGAACACAAAGATGCAAAATAACTGCAAGAGACCACCAAGAGACACAAACAACTACAAATAGACAAAAAATGACTGCAAACATGCAAAACAAGGGTGAGGAAACATAAAACGGCTAGAGACTTCAAAATCAACTTCAAAAAGGCACAAAACAACGTTAAAGAGATGCAAAACAAACACAGAGACACTTAAAATAACTATAAATGGAAACAAAATGACAACAAAAAGACCAGAATGACCACAAAGATGCAAAATAACTGTAAAGTCAATAAATAAACAACTACCAAGAGAAACAAAACGACACAAAATGACCGCAAAGATGCAAAACGAGGGCCCTCACACACAAAGCGACCCCAAAGAGACAAAACCGATTGTGTTAACTGCTGCTGATTCAAGACTTTGACCGAGCGGAGGAGGTCGTCTACATGTCTGCTGTTTGGCTGAAAGACATCTGGAGTTACAAACAGCAGCTGCTTATTGAAACTTTCACATCAGAATATTTAATGTTGATCATCGCGACTGAAGTGACTGACGCGTCGCAGCGTCCCTGAACACATCTCAGGCTGGTGTCAGTGTGTGAAGAAGAAGACAACAGGAAGTGAGCGTCACGTTTCCTTCTGACACGTTTCTCTTCCTGGTGTCTTAACGTTGAGATTCAGCCTGTGAAACTACAATTATCACTTCACTTCTAACTATTCTAACATCTGTTTGTAAGAGAATATGAATAATGCAGGTATCTAATCACCTGGCTCACCTGTTCAGTGATGCTCACAGCTTTCATTCTGTGTGAAAGCAGTTTTCTAAATTTTAATTTTAATTCTCATTCTTGATCTTGATGACTGAGGTTTGTTTTTCTCTTTTCACTGAAGACTGAAGCTGAGCAAATGTTACTAAATCTGACGTTAACGTACTGGAAGTTAAAGGTTTGTTTGTTTGTTTGTTTACCAGGCGAAGCCGGTCAGACGTCGACCTCCTCGCTCCTTACAGCTCCCCAAACCCTCCGCAGACGACCAGGAGGTGAGAGAGCGATGATGTCACTCTCTAATGAACAAATCAGAACATTTAAATTAAACAAACAATAAAATACATGCATAATGAATAATTGTGTGTGTGTGTGTGTGTGTGTGTGTGTGTGTGTGTGTGTGTGTGTGTGTGTGTGTGTGTGTGTGTGTGTGTGTGTGTGTCAGCAGCCTGCAGGTGTCACCTCTCCTCTACCTACCAAAGCCAAGAGGAACTCAGCGCTGATCGAGAAGCTCCAGGTGAGTCCAGGTGGTCTCTGCTGCCCTCTGCTGGTGTGGACAGAGAGCTGCACTGTGACATCACTGTGACATCACTCTCTCTCTCTCTATAGGCCAACCTCGCTCTCTCCCCCGCGGCCCTGCTGCCCTCTCCTAAGAGCCCGGGCTTCAGGCTGCTGCCTCCCTCCTTCCCCCCGGCCTCCCCCGGCTCCGGCCCTGTCACCGCGGTAACCACCTCGTCCTCGGGGACCCCCACCAGCCCCTTCGCAGTGTCTCCGCTAACTGAGCAGGAAGGCCCCGCCTCCTTTGAAGCCCCTCCCACTGTGGAGGAGGGGTCCATCCTGTCGAACGCCAACGTCAAGGTGAGTCAGAGAGTTAAAGGTTGTTGCTGTGTCGAATCCAGCGTTCTCATTGGTTTACGTCATGTGATGAACTTCATGCAGACACCTGAGTGACGACCTGTTTTTATCTCCTGATGTTATGACCTGAAAACTGCTTAATTATTGTTAGCTTGTTTTTTGCCAGAGTAATCCGATACTTTCATTCATTCAAGAAAAATATTTAAAAAAATAATAAATTCACTTTGTCAAGTTTCACACCAATAAAAAAGGTTTGTCCTCCACAAAGACACTTTTATAATGTGCAAAACAAATGAAAACGTTTCTTCCTAAACGTGTTAAATTTTCTACTTAATTTCACGAAAGAAAAAAAAATATTTCAAAACAAAAATAAAATTTCACACAAGAACAAAGTTTCTACTAAATAACACATAAAAAAGTTTTTTCATGAAAATAAAAATAAAATTTTCCCCAAATTTTTTTTACGAAGACAATTTTTACATGACAGAAAAAAATACAAAAGTTTTTTTAAAAAAATAAATTGGATTAACAAGAAATATTAATTTGCTTTCACATCTGAAATTTTTTTTTACTTGTTTTCATACAGGAGAAAAGGAAAATGGAAAGTTGAAAGTTTCTTCATTGAAAATAAAAAATAATTGATTTTCCTGAAACATTTTCTCTTCTGACAAAACATTTCTGACTATAAAAATCATTATGTCCACCAGGGCTTCTGTAGATTTGTGGGCGGACATCTTTGTAGTCCTTATTTTCAGGAGGAAGGTTCACACCAGTCCTGTGAACATGTGGTAACCAGGGGCGGAGCCAGAGGGGAGAGCAGGGTGCCCCCTTTCTTTAACTGTACTCGGTCTGTTCAAAGGTTTAGAAACCCTGAATCGTGTCATGAGCTCACCGTCTGTCTCTGCTCCCATTGGTCCTTCTCCAGGGCAGAGCTCGCCTCTCCATCCGGCGACGTCCTCCATCCCGCCGTCACAGGAAGTCCAGCAGCGGAGACGAGGTCGGCGTTGCCAACGAGGGAGGAGATCCGTCTCCGAATTCCCCAACCGAACCTGAGGACAAAACAAGAGAAGGAGACGGAGGAGGCGAGAAGGAGGGACGAGGAGAAGATCGAACTGACGAGATGAAGGACGACAAGACAGACGAGGGGAAGGACGACAAGACAGACGAGGGGAAGGACGACAAGACAGACGAGGGGAAGGACGACAAGACAGACGAGGGGAAAGACGACAAGACAGACGAGGGGAAGGACGACAAGACAAATCCTTCGTGTCCTGAGAAGAAGGAATCCAAAGAAGATCACTCAGAGACCAGCGTGGAGCCCAGACAGGAAGGAGAGAAGAAGAAGGAGGAGAACGGACCCGAAGGGGAGGAGAAGAAAAACTCTGAAGATTTGACTGAAGGAGCGACGAACACGGACGCCACAGAAGAAGAAAAGGCCGAGGTGACGACTCAGAAACGTCAGATTTATTCAGCACGAGGACGGAAGCTTCAGTTTGTTTCAGGTTTAACTGTGTTTTCTTTCTCCACAGGAGACGACGGGTCAGAGTTCAGTCCGATGAGTCATCAGACGAACAGCTGAGTCGGAGCGCTGCAGCCGTGTTGAGCCCCTGAGGTTCTGGGAGGGAGACCCTGCAGCAGCGAGGCCTGAAGGAAGAGGCCCGGGTGAGTCTGGACTCTGAACGGACCAACGCCACGAAACTCTGAGCTGCTGCCTGCCCACACCGTCTCTTTTCTCTGGAAGCGAAGAAACAGACTGAAACTCTCTTTAGTTTCCAGTTTGTCCTGTAAAGAATCGCTGATGTTATTCAACTGAAGGTCTTTAAATCAGAGCGACGCGATGAGAAGCTCCGGAAGCGACTAATGTGAACCTGTTTCTACTAATCAAAGCCTTTTTACACTGCAACGCCGGGTGTGTTCCTTTTGTAAGAAAATAATATTATTTTAATGTTTTTAATGAATGTTATCTCGCTGTTCGGTTCAGAGCTGTGACTGATGATGAGGATGATGATGATGATGATGATGATGAGGATGATGATGAAGATGATGATGTGTGATTTAGTATCCGTTGGTTTGTAAGAAGCTTTCTGTAAAGTGTCAACATGAAGTCATTTTGTATCTGTGTGTTCGCTGAGCTGCCAGAAGAGAAACCTGAAGCTTTATTCCAAAGATTCATTAAAAAATACTTTTTCACAAAAAACAACTCTGGAGCTTTTTGTTGTTATAAAACTGAACAAGGACTCAGGAGACGTCACATTGTGACTTCAGGTGTGAAGGTGATATTAAAATTCATATTTTGGCTACATTATGTTAATATCTTTAATTTCCTGTGTGTCTTCCGTTTTTATTCCTCGTGAGCAGCAGAGGAACAATTATTTACATGATTTACTTCAGTGAAAATACTAAAATTAATTAATTCATTACAAGTAAATGTTCTACATTCAAAAGTGTCTGTATTTAACTTTAAATACACAAAGTGGTTTTGTCCACAATAAACATGTCACATTTTACAAAAACACTAAACTGTAACAATTAGGGCTGTCAAAGTTAACTTAATAACGCAACATCGTCTTAACGCCGTTATTTTTTTTAAGGTGCGATTAACACTCGGTATAAAAAAAAAAAAAGCAAGGCGCATTGTTTGATTTACGGCCGTCGATGGCACCTGTAGTCGTGATCCAGAAGAATAAGAAAGGGAATCAGAAGAAGAAGAAGCAGGGTTGGCGTTCGGGAAAAACACGGTGGACTGAAAAGCGAAAGTGAAAGTAAATGGAGAAAGGACTTATGAATGATAAATTCACTTTCAAAACACGGCCAGATGGTTCGGCCCATAGGACAAAAGTTATCTGCACGTACTGTCGACGTGAAATGAGTTACCACTGAAGTACGTCGAGTCTCAGATATCATTTGCAGCCAAACACACAGCAGATGCAGAGAGCCCACCGCCCGGGGGACATCACCATGTTTTGGTACCATTTAGGATAAGAGGATATTTTTTGAGCCTTTTATTTTCCTGCATGATTTGAAGTGTTGAATAAATATTTTCATAAAGAAAGCATATTTGCCCTTTCTTATGTTGTTAAAAGTATTAAGAAGATGAAAAAAATTAAGGTACATTTAGAACAGAAAAAAATGTGCCAAAAAAATTGCGATTAATCGCGAGTTAACTATGGACAAAATGTGATTAATAGCGATTAAAAAAATTAATCGTTTGACAGCCCTATAGGCGACTTCTTTGTCGCTGTAGAGAAAGTCCCCAGACTCCCTTTAAAAAACACTCAATTTAGTGAGTTGTTGAGTTGGAGACACTTTATAACATTGTGAAACTGTGTGTGACAGATTGTAAGTCATTGTGTCCTTGTTGTAAATTCAGCATTAAATCTTTCAGCTGAAGTTGTTTGTCTCCTTGTAAAAAGTGTCAGTTTGTGGCAGCATGTCTGTACCAGCCTGTCTGCTTCTGTGTCTAAAGTGCTAAAGTCTTACCTGCCAACATTGATCAGCTGTTTGAACACACTGTTTACACTGATTTCACCATTTACACTCCATTTATGAAAGAAGAAACATGTTATTGATCTAAACATGTCACATGTTACAAAGACACTAAACAGGAACAATATAGGCTACTTCTTTGTCCCCGTGGAGAAAGTCCCCAGACTCCCTTAACAAATGTGTCAGTTTAGTGAGTTGTTGAGTTGGAGACACTTTATAAACTCTGTGAAACTCTGTCTCTGACTCATTCTGCATTATTTGGACCTTCTTGTTCATTCTGCAGATGTTCTACATGAACTTCTTTCTGTCTTTGAGTAGAAACATGGAGTCTGTTTGTCTCTGTGTGTTGGCTGCTATGTCATCACTGTCGTCTTGTGAACGACTGATTCTGTCGTCCAGTTTATTCACATCTCGAGCCGCTTTCATCAGGATCAAGCAGTCGCAACAGTCTTTGTAACTTGTAACCAAAATATCACAGTTATCACAGTGATTTGACTTTATTTAACATGATTTACAGATTAATCTGCTCTTCGTAATGGCAGCTGGCACTCGTCCACACGACTCAGTAACTCTTAATCTTTTACCAGGAAAAGACGCTCTGGGAGGAGTCGCAGCGAGAGGAGGAAACCTGTCTGCTGCTGCTCGCTGTGTTTAAATCTGATTGTGGATTATCTCTTCCATCCTCTGATTCTCTCACATCACCCCCACTGCTGCCCGAAATAAAACAGATCAACAGAGGAAGGCTGTTGTTCTGGAAACTGAAGCGTTGCTGCCAAAATCCACAGACCTGCAGCCCAAAAGACAAACTGAGAGAACCCAGGTGAGCAACAGGTGTTCAGCTCTCCTGCAGCAAAACAGACAAATACATATAATATAAATAATCCAACAATCAGTGAGGATTAAACTTCTGAATATCAAAATAAGATTGTTTTTGAGAGGTGATCTAACCTCTTAAACCCGGAGCGAACAACTCGATGACGTTCAGACAGAATAATGAGTTTTCTGTTGGTTTGTTTGTTTTTTGGGTTTCAAAAACCTAAAAATGTGTGTCAAAAACACATTTTTTGAGGACTTTTGTATAAAAAGAATTGAATATAATAAGATAATTCCATATTTTAGTTGTAGTTTGTCTTATTTAAAGCATCGCATAATTTAAAGGATGTGTTCGAACAAGAAGGTATAAAGGAAAACTATTTTATCACACAAGGAGGGAAAATTATTAAATTATTTTCTTTTTTAAAGGAACATTCAGGAAGTTAAAAGATGCCACTGATTGTGCAATCTGTTGAAATACAACTACAAGTCCCAGAAGGAATATTTATGTTTTAAAATGAAAGATTCTTTGTTCAAAAATTTCATTTATTCAGATATTCTTGATGAATCTGACGTGATTTTCCACTGTGAGTCTGATTAAAGAACAACGTCGATCGTCAGTTCCTGTATCGTGATGTTCTGTTGGACTCTCTTAGAAGCTAACACCTGACACGTAGAGATAAGATAACTTCTCTGTTTTATTTTCATGTGATAAGATTAAAAAAGCACATTACACATTGATGATGTCACCAAATGTGACTGTGAGATTCCTAGAGTTCCTCTGAAGATGCTAATATGTGTTTAAATGGTTTAACTGGATCACCAACAGCAGCTCTGAGCCTATTAGAGACCATCAGGATCAGCCGCCCCTCCGGAGGTCAAAGGTCAGGGGCACTGAGATGAAACACGCAATGTCAGCGATGAGAGATCAACACCGGATGTTAATGATCAATCGATTAATGCTGATTAAAAAGGGATTAATCAGTGTGGACATGAGTATGTCAGAAAGTATCCTATTACTTTACTCAATTATTACATTTCAGCCTCAGTGGACGAACCAGCTGACCCTGATGTTTGTACTGAACGTAGATCAATCATGTTAACGATCAACCGATCAACGATCAACCGACTACTGATTAAAGAAACTGCTTCACATTTGCACAGATTCAAAAATATCTCAGATACACAGTTTGAAAATCTGGTCGGAATACAAAGTCGACTGACTGATCAATAAATATCAAGTGTTGACCATTTATATCATCAGGAGGAGGAGAGGAGGACTTTATATTATCAGGAGGAGGAGAGGAGGACTTTATATCATCAGGAGGAGGAGAGGACGACTTTATATCATCAGGAGGAGAGGAGGACTTTATATCCTCAGGATAAGAGGAGGACTTTATATCCTCAGGAGGAGGAGAGGAGGACTTTATATCATCAGGAGGAGGAGGAGGAGGACTTTATATCATCAGGAGGAGGAGAGGAGGACTTTATATCAGGAGGAGGAGGAGAGGAGGACTTTATATCCTCAGGAGGAGGAGAGGACTTTATATCATCAGGAGGAGAGGAGGACTTTATATCATCAGGAGGAGAGGAGGACTTTATATCATCAGGAGGAGGAGAGGAGGACTTTATATCATCAGGAGGAGAGGAGGACTTTATATCATCAGGAGGAGGAGAGGACTTTATATCATCAGGAGGAGAGGAGGACTTTATATCCTCAGGATAAGAGGAGGACTTTATATCCTCAGGAGGAGGAGAGGACTTTATATCATCAGGAGGAGAGGAGGACTTTATATCATCAGGAGGAGGAGAGGAGGACTTTATATCAGGAGGAGGAGAGGAGGACTTTATATCAGGAGGAGGAGAGGAGGACTTTATATCCTCAGGAGGAAGAGAGGAGGACTTTATATCATCAGGAGGAGAGGAGGACTTTATATCATCAGGAGGAGAGGAGGACTTTATATCATCAGGAGGAGAGGAGGACTTTATATCATCATCAGGAGGAGAGGAGGACTTTATATCATCAGGAGGAGGAGAGGAGGACTTTATATCATCATCAGGAGGAGAGGAGGACTTTATATCATCAGGAGGAGGAGAGGAGGACTTTATATCATCAGGAGGAGGAGAGGACTTTATATCATCAGGAGGAGAGGAGGACTTTATATCCTCAGGATAAGAGGAGGACTTTATATCCTCAGGAGGAGGAGAGGAGGACTTTATATCATCAGGAGGAGGAGAGGAGGACTTTATATCATCAGGAGGAGAGGAGGACTTTATATCATCAGGAGGAAGAGAGGAGGACTTTATATCAGGAGGAGGAGAGGAGGACTTTATATCCTCAGGAGGAAGAGAGGAGGACTTTATATCATCAGGAGGAGGAGAGGAGGACTTTATATCAGGAGGAGGAGAGGAGGACTTTATATCAGGAGGAGGAGAGGAGGACTTTATATCCTCAGGAGGAAGAGAGGAGGACTTTATATCATCAGGAGGAGGAGAGGAGGACTTTATATCATCAGGAGGAGAGGAGGACTTTATATCATCATCAGGAGGAGAGGAGGACTTTATATCATCAGGAGGAGAGGAGGACTTTATATCATCATCAGGAGGAGAGGAGGACTTTATATCATCAGGAGGAGAGGAGGACTTTATATCATCAGGAGGAGGAGAGGAGGACTTTATATCATCAGGAGGAGGAGAGGAGGACTTTATATCATCAGGAGGAGGAGAGGAGGACTTTATATCATCAGGAGGAGAGGAGGACTTTATATCCTCAGGATAAGAGGAGGACTTTATATCCTCAGGAGGAGGAGAGGAGGACTTTATATCATCAGGAGGAGGAGAGGAGGACTTTATATCATCAGGAGGAGAGGAGGACTTTATATCATCAGGAGGAAGAGAGGAGGACTTTATATCAGGAGGAGGAGAGGAGGACTTTATATCCTCAGGAGGAAGAGAGGAGGACTTTATATCATCAGGAGGAGGAGAGGAGGACTTTATATCAGGAGGAGGAGAGGAGGACTTTATATCAGGAGGAGGAGAGGAGGACTTTATATCCTCAGGAGGAAGAGAGGAGGACTTTATATCATCAGGAGGAGGAGAGGAGGACTTTATATCATCAGGAGGAGAGGAGGACTTTATATCATCAGGAGGAGAGGAGGACTTTATATCATCAGGAGGAGGAGAGGAGGACTTTATATCATCATCAGGAGGAGAGGAGGACTTTATATCATCAGGAGGAGGAGAGGAGGACTTTATATCATCAGCAGGAGGAGAGGAGGACTTTATATCATCAGGAGGAGGAGAGGAGGACTTTATATCATCAGGAGGAGAGGAGGACTTTATATCATCAGGAGGAGGAGAGGAGGACTTTATATCATCAGGAGGAGGAGAGGAGGACTTTATATCATCAGGAGGAGGAGAGGAGGACTTTATATCATCAGGAGGAAGAGAGGAGGACTTTATATCCTCAGGAGGAGGAGAGGAGGACTTTATATCATCAGGAGGAGGAGAGGAGGACTTTATATCCTCAGGAGGAGGAGAGGAGGACTTTATATCATCAGGAGGAGGAGAGGAGGACTTTATATCCTCAGGAGGAGGAGAGGAGGACTTTATATCATCAGGAGGAGGAGAGGAGGACTTTATATCATCAGGAGGAGGAGAGGAGGACTTTATATCCTCAGGAGGAGGAGAGGAGGACTTTATATCATCAGGAGGAGGAGAGGAGGACTTTATATCCTCAGGAGGAGGAGAGGAGGACTTTATATCATCAGGAGGAGGAGAGGAGGACTTTATATCATCAGGAGGAAGAGAGGAGGACTTTATATCATCAGGAGGAGGAGAGGAGGACTTTATATCATCAGGAGGAAGAGAGGAGGACTTTATATCCTCAGGAGGAGGAGAGGAGGACTTTATATCCTCAGGAGGAGGAGAGGAGGACTTTATATCATCAGAAGGAGGAGAGGAGGACTTTATATCATCAGGAGGAGGAGAGGAGGACTTTATATCATCAGAAGGAGGAGAGGAGGACTTTATATCATCAAGAGGAGGAGAGGAGGACTTTATATCCTCAGGAGGAGGAGAGGAGGACTTTATATCATCAGGAGGAGGAGAGGAGGACTTTATATCATCAGGAGGAAGAGAGGAGGACTTTATATCATCAGGAGGAAGAGAGGAGGACTTTATATCCTCAGGAGGAGGAGAGGAGGACTTTATATCATCAGGAGGAGGAGAGGAGGACTTTATATCATCAGGAGGAGGAGAGGAGGACTTTATATCATCAGGAGGAGGAGAGGAGGACTTTATATCATCAGGAGGAGGAGAGGAGGACTTTATATCCTCAGGAGGAGGAGAGGAGGACTTTATATCATCAGGAGGAGGAGAGGAGGACTTTATATCCTCAGGAGGAGGAGAGGAGGACTTTATATCATCAGGAGGAGGAGAGGAGGACTTTATATCATCAGGAGGAAGAGAGGAGGACTTTATATCATCAGGAGGAGGAGAGGAGGACTTTATATCATCAGGAGGAAGAGAGGAGGACTTTATATCCTCAGGAGGAGGAGAGGAGGACTTTATATCCTCAGGAGGAGGAGAGGAGGACTTTATATCATCAGAAGGAGGAGAGGAGGACTTTATATCATCAGGAGGAGGAGAGGAGGACTTTATATCATCAGAAGGAGGAGAGGAGGACTTTATATCATCAAGAGGAGGAGAGGAGGACTTTATATCCTCAGGAGGAGGAGAGGAGGACTTTATATCCTCAGGAGGAAGAGAGGAGGACTTTATATCATCAGGAGGAAGAGAGGAGGACTTTATATCATCAGGAGGAGAGGAGGACTTTATATCATCAGGAGGAAGAGAGGAGGACTTTATATCCTCAGGAGGAGGAGAGGAGGACTTTATATCCTCAGGAGGAGGAGAGGAGGACTTTATATCATCAGGAGGAGGAGAGGAGGACTTTATATCATCAGGAGGAGGAGAGGAGGACTTTATATCATCAGAAGGAGGAGAGGAGGACTTTATATCATCAAGAGGAGGAGAGGAGGACTTTATATCCTCAGGAGGAGGAGAGGAGGACTTTATATCATCAGGAGGAGGAGAGGAGGACTTTATATCATCAGGAGGAAGAGAGGAGGACTTTATATCATCAGGAGGAAGAGAGGAGGACTTTATATCATCAGGAGGAGAGGAGGACTTTATATCATCAGGAGGAGGAGAGGAGGACTTTATATCATCAGGAGGAGGAGAGGAGGACTTTATATCATCAGGAGGAGAGGAGGACTTTATATCATCAAGAGGAGGAGAGGAGGACTTTATATCCTCAGGAGGAGGAGAGGAGGACTTTATATCATCAGGAGGAGGAGAGGAGGACTTTATATCCTCAGGAGGAGGAGAGGAGGACTTTATATCCTCAGGAGGAGGAGAGGAGGACTTTATATCATCAGGAGGAGGAGAGGAGGACTTTATATCATCAGGAGGAAGAGAGGAGGACTTTATATCATCAGGAGGAAGAGAGGAGGACTTTATATCATCAGGAGGAGAGGAGGACTTTATATCATCAGGAGGAGGAGAGGAGGACTTTATATCATCAGGAGGAGGAGAGGAGGACTTTATATCATCAGGAGGAGAGGAGGACTTTATATCCTCAGGAGGAGGAGAGGAGGACTTTATATCATCAGGAGGAGGAGAGGAGGACTTTATATCATCAGGAGGAAGAGAGGAGGACTTTATATCATCAGGAGGAGAGGAGGACTTTATATCCTCAGGAGGAGGAGAGGAGGACTTTATATCATCAGGAGAAGGAGAGGAGGACTTTATATCATCAGAAGGAGGAGAGGAGGACTTTATATCATCAGGAGGAGGAGAGGAGGACTTTATGTCATCAGGAGGAGGAGAGGAGGACGTTATATCATCAGGAGGAGAGGAGGACTTTATATCCTCAAGAGGAGGAGAGGAGGACTTTATATCATCAGGAGGAGGAGAGGAGGACTTTATATCATCAAGAGGAGGAGAGGAGGACTTTATATCACCAGGAGGAGGAGAGGAGGACTTTATATCATCAGAAGGAGGAGAGGAGGACTTTATATCATCAGGAGGAGGAGAGGAGGACTTTATATCATCAAGAGGAGGAGAGGAGGACTTTATATCACCAGGAGGAGGAGAGGAGGACTTTATATCATCAGGAGGAGAGGATGAGTGGTAATCAGTTACTTTCCACCACAGTTTGACGCATCATGACGGGGCAGTTCTGAGAATCCCGTCTGTTGGAGGAGGTTCTGGGGAACCTCTCCGTCTGAACCAGGACACTAAGGTCAGTCTCTTACATAATCCCTCAGCTGGGCCATCCCTGCTCCCTCACCTGAACTGAGCAGGTAAAGCCTCTTGGCTCGCCCTCTGGCAGCAGAAGTCAGGCAGGACGGCCTGATCCCATTAAGGGTTTATTTTAGGTGCTTCCTTGGTTTTTCCTCCAGGACCTAAGAGGGTTAGAGACTCCTGAGTTCTGCTCTCTGCAGAGTCACTGCAGCCTGGATGTCGTCCGGCTCCTGCTGCTGAAGCCCGGTGGCCTCGCCGCAGACGCCGCGGATATTTAACTTTTGACTGTTTTAGTCACTTTTCTTCTTCTTCGTCCTCGGATCAGCACCTGCAGTTCTGTTACTGGACTCCTCTCTTTCCTTACGACCCTCTCCTCCAGTCTCCATCCTCTCTTTCAGTCGGAGGAGGATCCCTCGTTCTTCCCCTCTCTGCCTCGGTGCACCTGTCGGACCGCACCGATGGGGAACCACGGCTCGAACCTGGACGACATCCTGGCGGAGGACATGCACCACTGGTACAACAAGTTCATGCGAGAGTCTCCGTCGGGCCTCATCACGCTGTTCGAGCTGAAGGCCATCCTGGGCCTGAAGGGCATGAGCGAGAACGCCAACAGCTACGTGGAGCAGGTCTTCTTCACCTTCGACATGGACGGGGTGCGTTAACACACACTCACACAGCTTTTCAAAATAAAGGTTCTGAATTACACCCTAAATATACTGAGAGAGCAGCAGGTTTGTGTGCTGGTCTCAATGGACCAGAACCGGTTCAGAAACACTTTCAAACAATGTAACAGCTGGTGAGAATAAATATGTCATTATCCCGAGAAAAAACAGCACACTGATGATGCTAACAATGCTAACAATGCTAACCGTCAAACAGTAAAAAGTCCATTAAAAATGAACTAGAATTTAGAGGAATGAAGAAAAGTTTAAGTTAAAATGAATAAAATGTTAAGAAATACAAAAAGTACTCGAGTATTTGTACTTTGTGCCACCTCGTACTTCTACTTCACGGTAGTTCAGAATGAGTGATTCTACTCTTCACTCAAATACAGCCTTAGTTACAAGTTACTTTTATTAAGATTAAGATTTTACTTTGACAGGAAGAAGTAGTCAGATTGTTTGGTAGCAAAACATTTGTGTAAAAATACAATAAAAATACTTTATTACATGAGAAGTTCATGCTTTCAAACAGATTTTTAAAAAGTTAAGTATCAGCTGAGATTACCAGCATTCCAAGTAAAATTACTGGTTTTAAAATAATACTTAAGTAAAAGTATTCTACTCAAATGATACTCAGGGCTTTAAAGGGCAGATGAAAAGTCAGTGAAGGATATTCATTCAAACTCTACTCAGAATTAAAAGTAACTAAGTAGATTACATGGTGTGATGCACATTTAAGCACGAGTTAAAAAGCACCCAAAAGGAAAGTAATCTGAGTAGTGGTAATTAGTTACTTTCACCCCTGGAGAATACTTGTGTACTTTTAATTCTATTCAAATATTTTCACACAGTTGTTTTGTTATTTTTCCACGAATGCTGTGAAATCAGAGACGCTGATGGTCTGAGTTTCACCGGTGGTCCCCGGGGGCCCCGGGCAGCTCCTGGTCAGTCTTGGTGATGAGACTGACTGAGACCAGAGTGAAGTAGAACCAGAACCAGAACCAGAACCAGATCCTGGTTCAGTGCAGAGCTGCAGGCTGTGGATCAGAACGTTTCTGCTCTAATTCAACATGAAGTTTGAGTTTTATTTTGGTCTTTTGGTGGATTTATATTTTTTCCAGCTGTTGATCAATGTGAAGCTGCTGCCGTCGCAAAGACGACCGGACTGCGTTCAGTTTCCCTCACAGTCACGAGTCCAAACATCACAGAACCAAAGTGGGTTTATTCATTCATTGAGTCTCTAATGGAGACGTGAAGCGGACAGAAACACTGGCAGGCTTCATTCCTCTGAGAGAGTGAGGTTCAAAGGACTGTTACACTGTGACATCATCGCGTCACTTTAAAGTCTATTTCCAGTTTAATTAAAGAGGGTTATATAATAAATCTCTGCAGCTTTGATTTAAAGTTCTGAGCTTTGTCTTCTTTAACAGGAGAGAAAAAGAATACAGATATAAACAGTATATTTATATATTTGTCTTCCTCTGCAGTGACGACCTGACATCTGATCAAACTGTTCAGTTATTGATCTCTTTTATTGGCAATAGTTTGTCAAATGATGTCCAAATGTGATATTTAGACAGCACTGAAGAAACACTGTAAAATACTCAACGATGAGTGAGTGAAGACAGGAGATGATCTGAGGTCGGGTCCGAATCCTGCCGGTGCTGTTCTGTCAGTAAACAAACAGATAATTAAAGAACTTCATGAAGTCAGACTGAGACTTCTGGATCCAGCGGCACGTTTCTGCTCCTCTGCTGAGTAACTTTGTCTTCGAGGATTTAAATCCAGTAAACAGATCTCAGGTGAACTTTGTCTTCTTCATACTGGACATTTATACCAAGCAGACTTTTATTTTGTAGGAAATCTTTTTGATTTAACGACCTCAGACAGCTGAAGTCTCATCAGCTTCAGAGAAACTATGAAACACGTATTTCTCATGTATTCAGATCTGAACTGAGACAGTGAATCTCTTTATTGAGTCAAACATTTTCACACTGCAGCTGAACCTTCTCCTGAAGTTCACGTGACGTTCAGGAACAACGTTTGTGTGAAACAGGATGTGGAAATGTTGGATTTTGTTTGCAGTTTAATGTTTTTGTTGTTTCATCACTGAAGCAGAAGTTACTGAAGAGACTGATAACTGGAACTGATTTTCATTTGCAGTAAAAATTAAAAGTATTACTAAAAACTATACTACTACGATTCTGATCCCTCAGTTTTGATTGGCTCACGTGCGACGTGTAACCAATCAGATGGCGTGATGGGCGGGACACTGAGTGAGAGGACGCTGTCAGAGCCAAAGAATAAATTAAATCAATTTATTCTATCAGCAGCTGGACATGAACATAAAAAAGCTTCTTTTAGTAAACGGGAAATAAAAGGAGCCATTTTTCAGACTAACAGGAAGTTGTTAATTTAAGCCCGAAGTTGATTTGTTCTATTTATTATTTACTGGAAATCAATTTACAGAAAAGACTCAGAATCAATTAAACTACTTATATAAACTACATAACGAGGATAACGATCAGAAATACAATAAACTCGTTTTACTTTTTATCTGAACCGACCGAGACTAAACTCTCCTGCTGAAAATGTTGTGCTTTTATTTTGAAGGTTGACCAGAAGTTGTTTGTTTGTCATATTACATGATTGTGTGATGTTTTATGAACCTGGATGTTAAACGACATTTTTGTTTGAAATGAAAGACAGAATGAGGACAAAGATGGCTGCAGCAGAACCTTGGTGGTTCTGTCTAATTGGTTTAGAGTGTTGGCCTGCAGAGTTCTGATCCGCGCTGTGTGTGGCGAGCTAATTGGATTCAGAGTGTGTGTCGCTGAAGTTCAGTGAGGATGTTCTGAGAGCTCAAGGACACCATGAGCTCTCAGCTGCTGACCGGGTTCAGCGAGGTCCGATTCAGAGAGCGTTCAGTGTGAAGCTCAGCTCATAAAGACACAAAGATGTTTCCACTTTTTAATGAGTGTAAATGTGACGAGCCTCCAGAAGACGTGCTGTGGTCCAATATTAAATATATTTATTCTGCTATTTTCTTTTTGTTGGTTCTGAGTTGTGAGTCTGCTGTGCAGGATTTACATCCAGAGTGTCCAATAACTTTGAGTTAATAAATCAATATTAATAATGACCAGACAGATTATAAGCAGGATGTAATATAATATATTTGATTGATTATGAGTGGAAACGTATCATATCCTGTTTTTATCAGAACAACAATGCAAACAATGGACCAGACAAGACGTTTCTTTAAGCATGACTGGCATTTAAAAAAATAAAGAGTTAATTGACTAATCAAGACAATAATCAGCAGAGTTGTGGTGCAAGAAACCCACGAACGAGACAAAAGAGAGGGTTTAGTTTTGTGCACATGTGGAAGTGTGTGTGTGTTTGTGTGTGTGTGTGTGTGTGTGTGTGTGTGTGTGTGTGTGTGTGTGTGTGTGTGTGTGTGTGTGTGTGTGTGTGTGTGTGTTGTCAGCAAACAAAAGGAGAAGGAGGTGAAGAAGAGGAGGGCAAAGGAAGAAGAGCTCCTGCTGGATCGGGTTCAGTCGCTGCTCGGCCTCCTTCAGAGAAACACACTCAACATGTCGACTCGTCCTGTTTCAACACGACAAATAAAGTTATAGTTCTCAGTCTGAAGTTAAAGGAGCAGGACGGAGAAAACGCGTCACACTTCTATCGTGTGTTATTCTATGACAGTTAGCATGAGTGCTAACCCTGTAGCCACACAACAGCAAACATCAGCTTCTTTTGTGAGCTTTATATAATAAACTCACTGCGTTTGTGTTATAACTGTATTTTATTTTGACGAGACATCACATGACTGTGACACAGTCAGTCGTCCTCTATGATGTCATCGCCGTCATGTTGTGTTTGAATGTTCTTGTGTTCGTGCAGTTTGTGTGTTGACGCCGTCTTCTCTGTGGCTTCTGATTGGACGGCATCAAAATCAGAGCCAAGAACTGAATGTGTGCGTGTGTACTTCAGTGTCACTCCCAGTTGTGGGAACTTTGAGTTTCTCACAGTTTTCACGGATGTTCTCAGAAAGTACAACTCTCACAGACACGTTAAGTTTTTTCTCTGTTTACAAAAGGTGAATGATGACCTACAGATTCATCTGGTGAGGTCGACAGAAGGAACAGAACAAACTTTAAAACAAAGTCACTAAAGTTCACAAGAAAAGAGTTGAGAAAACAAAGAAGTGAAAGTTTTATGTACAAACAAAACTTTCTATTCCTGATTTTCAGACACAAAAACATGTTTTTTTCCACAAAATCTTTTTTTTTCCCCTCAAATGTAAAATGTAGAGCTGCAACTATCAAACAAAAGTCTTTTAATGTCAGTTTGTAAAATGTGAATATTTCCTGGTTTCTCTGAGGATCTTTGGGCTGTGGACAAACCTGACCATCATTTTTTACCATTTACTGATTTATAACAGAGATTTGATGAACGCAGCTTTAATCTAAAGTTGTCTGAACACAAGCAGCGTTAAAGAACTGTGAGCCAAGAAAAATAAAACAAGAACAGGAGAAATCAGTAAAAAGTTCTCTGAAGTTTCCAGATTAAAAACAAACACAGAGATCTGAACAATGATGATTCTCTTTCCTGTCTGCAGGACGGTTACATCGACTTTGTGGAGTACATCGCAGCCATCAGCCTGATGCTGAAAGGAGAAATCAACCAGAAACTAAAGTGGTACTTCAAACTGTTCGACCAGGACGGCAACGGAAAGATCGACAGGGAAGAACTGGAGACCATCTTCTCGGTAACAATCACACAAACAGATGATCACTAAGACACAAAACTCACGACGAGAGCAGTTTCAGGGTTTCAGGCTCTCTCAGCTCCGATCATCAGATTAAAGCTCCGGTGCTGCCATCTTTCAGTCAATATGTCGTTGATTTCAGTATTTATATTTCTGTGAAGTCGAGATGTTACTGAACAAGATTTGCTCTTCATGTTAAAGTGGAACAGACAGAAAGGCTACGAACACTGACGGAGGACGAGTTTGACTTTCTGTTCTTCCTCCCCTTGTGTGTCACGTTCATCATCGAGAACAGCCAGAAAAACAAAGCAAGCAGTAAAAAGCGGCCGATCATAAACTTTGAGACTTTGCTAACGAGAAAGTTTTTTGAGCAACTCACATTAGCAGTTGTGTTTTTTAGATAAGTGTCGATCTCTGAATGCGACGTAACACGGAGGACAGTTACGGTGGAACGCTGTCGCTAACGTGAGTTGTTCAAAAACCTTCTTTTTAGTAAACTCTGTGTACACAAACAATGTTCTCAATGCTCGTGTTCATGTGTAGAGAGCCTGGTGATACTACCAGCAAAGTTTCATGTTGTGTCGAGACTTCTTACTGTTTTAAACAGAGAGATTTTGATGCTATCGCTAAAGTGCCCGCAGCACTCCCATTGAAAATGAGTTTGACCGAAAACGCAAATACGGTAAATCTTAAAAGTTCCTCTTTCCTCGTAATTATCCTTTTAAACGAACATTTGACTCGGGTACATTCACAAAAAAAGCCGAGGTTGCATTTTGGTGAGAGTTTCACTTTAACGTCACATCAGAGCGTCGCGCCTGCGGAGGGAGCAGATTACTTCCGTACGCGTGGGTTTTTTAGCCAGTGTGAAAGGAGAATATCACTTCTTCTTCTCCATCCGCAGCTTCTTTTTCTTTTGCAGTGTTGAGTTTGTGTTGGCTGTGATCGGTGACCGGGGAGAAACAGGCCTCTCCCTGTTTTGGTTGCACAGTGACAGACGCACTTTTTATTAGACGACCTTCATATTTGGGGGTGAAATCCAGAAGACAGACAGAAATATGACGGTGAAATGAGTTTACAGGGAACCGATCAGAACGTGGTTGTCTGCTGCTACGCCTGGTTTACTGCAGATGTGTTTACTGTCTCTGACTTCTTGTATACAGATTTTGAGGAGACGGAGCTGCGAAAATATAAACATGAAACATTAATGGAGTCTTATAAACCCGTGCAGAAGGACGCAGCTGTATGCATCAAACATTTCAGTCATCTACTCTCAAATTTAAGATACCAACATGTCAGCCTGAGTTTAAAGGCGGAAAGAAATTAGAGATCAACGACTTTATTTTTTACACGTTTTAGGTTTAAATTATGAGTCTCAGCTTTAGTGACAATGTGATTTTAATCTTTATCAGAACATCCAAACACCTCCTGTGATTCAGTTTTTGTGATTTCAATATAATTCTGATAAACTGATCAACACTTGAGGAAAGATGTCGGGATGAAAAGGATCAAAATGCATTTTAAAACTAAATGAGATGTTTGTTTAAAGAAGCTGGTGGTGAAGAACAGAACAGAATCTTTGTTCTGTAAAACGACCGACAGGATCTTTGCTGCTGTGAGTGCAGCGACAGCGAGCAGCTCTGCAGCTGCAGCTCGGCTGGATTAACTCTGAAATTAGACGAGTGTTAATCTGCTGAATCAGCTCAATCCATCAGCCAACAGGAAGCTGCTGGAAGTGGGTCGAGTGACTCCGACCCAGTTAGTCTGCACGTCAGAACCAGTCTGCAGGAAGTCAGAGTGTTTGACCCGCTGCAGCTCCAGTGTGTCCATGACAGACTGACCTGAATCATGGACTTACTTAGAGAAAAGAAAAAAGAAACTATTATATGTTCATTTAGTCACACTGTAATTAAACTTTATAATGATGAAGGAAATGTCGATTTAAAAAAGTGAAATTAAGTAAAATTGTGAAATGGAACTAGGAAGTAATAAGTGAGCGAGAAAGGCTTAAATGTAAAAGCTGAAGTTGAAACGTGTCATTGAAAAGTTCAAAAGAAAACATGAAATAATATTTATCATTTCTCTTTATTTCATTTCTGTGCAGAAGGATCCTCAATACTCAAACACATCAAAGATTGCTTAAATAATCTCTGAGTTATATCATTTCATTCAGAAATAAGAACAGAAAGGCCAGATTCTGATTTTCAAACTCACATTTGAAGCGTTCAGTAAAACGTTCCTCTGGTTCTGTGTTGTCTCCCCCTGCAGGCCGTCCAGGACATCACCCGGAACAGAGACATCGACCCCGAGGAGATCGTCGCGCTCATATTTGAGAGGATCGATGTGAAGGGAGAAGGTAAAGAGGGAGATGCAGATGATGACATCATTGTTAATACAGTAACACTGCTATCAGCCACCGTACAGGATGAAGCCGTCACCTTCTCTGGAGCCGACCGCCATGTCAGAACATTCTTTTAACAATCTAGTGTTGAAGATCTAAGAACAGAAAAGCTGTCAGTTTGTTTTATTATGAACATGCTAACATTGGCTTAGCATTAGCTTTCATATAGTTTGAAACGTCACACTGAACTGAGAAAAGCACCAGAGTTCAGTTTCAGATCGACCGACAGATAAACGGATGTTAAATCACACGAAAATGGAATTTATTGTGAAAAGAACGAATCACATGAAAACATTTAGTTCACATCAGACATCATTTGACTGTTGCACGTTAAAATTACACTTGTGACACGTGAAGAAGCTAATTTCATGTGTTTTAATGTTCATTGGCTCGTCTCCACGTGTGGTGATTCTGGTCTACATGTGAAATTGAGATTTATTGACATCCAGACTCAACATGTACGCAGATGATGCAGGAAAAGCTACAGAGGAAAGTCTGAAGCCCGAACAGATCGTGGTTCAGAATAAAGCATCAAACCCTCAATGATTCAAAGATTCAGGCGTTTGGCTCTGGAGACGTGCTCGGTTTCTAACTGCTCAAGAAGTGCAGAACTGTTTGAACATTAAAAACCTCGATCTCTGGCAATTTCAATCAATCGATCTTGAAGGTTTCCAGAATCTACAGTTCAGGCAAATTGTAGACGGCCAAACTCTGTCAGCCACCAATGGTCACATACAGTCAGCAGTAAAGACTGAAGAGTTGAAATCTGTATTTCCTGGAAAACAAAACAAAACTGATGCGTTCTAGAGCAGCGTGCAGTATTACAGAGGCTCTAACTGGACTACAAGGGACAAACCTGATCAGCAGCGTTCTGTTTTATGTTTTTAACGATCTTGTTTTATGGTTTGTGTGAATGTAAGCACCCAGAACTGAGTGGATGATCCTGCTGAAGTAAAATAAAGAATAAAAGCACAGATCACATTCCACCTAACTGTGTCTCGCCCCCTCAGGTGAGCTGACGCTGGAGGAGTTCATTGAAGGAGCCAAAGACCACGAAGACATCATGGACATGCTGAAGAAGATGATGGACCTGACGCCCGTGTTAATCATCATCGTGGAGGGCCGCGAGGGCTGAGAGCGCCGCGTCCGGCCAAGACATTAACTATTTCAAATTATAATTCTAATCAGCCCCCTTCAAAAAGAGACAGACTTGACCTCTGACGGTCTCCTGGGAGACGCCTGATGTTCCTGTCAGAGCGAGACACTTTGTGATGGACTGTGATTGGTCGTCCAGCCTCCAGGTGTCCCGTCGCTGCGATCCTCCGCTCAGGTCGAAAAACAAACTCGTTTTTGACAAAGATGTCTGAACACTTTGATGATTCTGTTTTCCAGCAGCGACCTTCATCCTCCAACAAGATCCACCGTCACAAGTCATCCAAGAATGTTCAAACTCAGCTTCACCTTGAATTTTGTCGTGATTCCAGTTTGTTTCCAGATGTGTCCACGTCTCCACACCTTTCATTACCTGCTGACGTCTGTCTGTGTATCTGACTGTGCTGCTCGTTTCTCAGATTCATCTTCTTTACTTCTTTTCTGATTCCATTTTTAGACTGAATGTTATTTAGAAAAAAGTTTTAGAGCGGCTGTTTCCGTTCAGACGTTCAAACATTCTGTCGAAAAAACGTGTTTATATTATTCAAAGTGACGGATTGAAACTGTGGTATCAGCATCCAGCACGCAGACCGACAGCTTCACTTCTCTACGTATGTTTGAAAAGGATTCTAAGGAGCGAAACACGACACCTGCGTGACGAAACTCAAGAACCATGTTGGGATAAAGGACAGTCGGCAAATACTGAAGATCGGATTGATTCTCCAGTTTAAGACTAAATATCTTCCAGTATTTATTTGGAACAAACAGGCTGCGAGATCCTTTAATATCACTGTGATGATGTGATCGCTTTTGTTTTTGAGATTTCTGCTCTCAAATGACTCAACTATCCAAAAACAAAAGCCAGAAGCTCTGAGATCAAACTGACCTGAAGAGATGTTGTTCACACCGTGCTGAGGATGTAAACAACTTCTTTAAATCAATTTGATCTCAATACTATAAATATACACACTTAAGTAAAATTTATACTGTACTTTATTAATTTTTCACACCACCGTATAGTTCGGTGTCGTGAACCGATGCCACCCTAAAAGGAACAAACAGGAACTTCATCACAATTAATGTGCCAGTTACTTTCACGATTAAATCAATTATTGAGTTTGTAAATGGTCAAAAACGGATCTTGACAGTTTCGAGTCTTTTTTTGTTTCAGTCCAAAAAGAGATTGAGAAAAAACAAAGCCAGCTCTCTGAACTCGCTGCAGAAGAAGAAGATTAATGATCCACTAATCGTTTCATTTCACACACATGAAGACTTTGATGTCCGAGTATCTGTGACCACAGTGAGAGCAGAGCATGCTGGGAGTTTGTCCTGGAGCGAGCTGCTCTTCGCTCTGAAAGCTGCTGATCCTCTTACTGTAAACGAATCAGCAGAATGAGCCGACATGGAGCAGATTTACACACGGCTTCACTTCCGAGGACGAGTTCAGCAGCCGCCTGCAGGCCGGAGGAGGAAACATGAACCGCAGGCTCAAAAACCTTCTAAAACACGACAGAATCGACCAGGAGCGCCGCTTTTATTAAAATGTACCGACGGCCTGTAAATCTACTTCACATCTCTGTCGTCCACCACAGAGGGGAGTCCGGCACTTAAGGACAAAAGTAATCCTCGACAACCGGATCCATCTGCTGCTCGGCACCGGGCCAGGACACAAATTCACTCAGGACAAAAACAGATCAATGCAGGTGAAACCAGGACAGCAGGGCAGTTCAGGTGCGACTCATATCAAACTACAGGGAGTTCTGTCAGGTGTAAAAACCTTCAACTGTCACTCACCTGGTTTTAGTTTGAAGGATTACAAGTTTTCCATGTTTAAACTGCTGCATTGTGTTTTCACGTCTTCTCAGGAGACAAACAACGATGTGTGGATGTTAACAACATTATATTACTGCGTAAGTTGTCGTTAGTTTTGTGCGAATGGTCTCTTATTTTGAAGTTCAAAGGAAATCCCCTGAATGATGTGAGTGCTGTAAACATTTTTACTTTTATACGATGTTGTGTGAGAAGATCAAGACGATGGAGGAGAGTCTTAATCTGAGTGTAGAGTGAGAGCCGGTCCTGAGAAGAGGCCATGTTGTCCTTAAAGCTGCTAACTGATAGTCGTACAGTCAGATCTGATCTGCAGGTTAGCATCGACGCTAACAGGTCCTATAGTGCAATAGAGTGGAGTGGAGACGTGTCCTGTAACACACCCTAACATCAGTTTAACCAATCATGTTTTGTGTTGCCTTACCAATAAAGTTTTTGAACAAATGTTGAGTCGTTATTTAGTGAAGTCGAGTTTAAAACATCTCACGCTAACTGAGGCGCTAACAGAAAGAGAGGCGGGGCAAAAATCAAATCAAACTCTGAGGAATAAAAGTGAGTTTTGAGCCTGAACTTAAAAGAGTTGATGGTGTTTGGACCTGTTGTAGGACCGACTCGACCCGGTCCACATGGACCTGCAGCAGTCGAGAGGAAATGAAGCCATGTGTGACTTTCTCAAGGTTTTGAAAGAGAGAAATATCTTCATTTCAACCAAAGTACAAAGTTGGGAAGAATTTGCTTTACAACACATAAATGTAAACCAAAAACCTTGGAGTTGAGACATTCTTGACATTGGGTTTGACAAACGGTTACCGAGCTCGATGAGAATCCCTCTGATGAAGTCAGGAGGACCAAGTCCGACAGCTTCACAGTCGCCTTCATTCAGAAGTCGACTCTTCATCATGAAAATGATCCGACTGTGTTTCAGAGGATGATACAGCTGTGTGACGTCAGCGTAATATCAGAAGTAGATGTTGTATTTTTGATTATTTTTGCCGAGAAGAAGCACATACAGAGAGAAAAGAATCGGACCTGAGACAGAACCATGTGGGACACCACAGGACAGACAAGCAGGGGAGAGGAAAGGTTTCCTCGCAGCAAAACAATGAAACTACTTTTCTTTTCCTTTATGGGAAACTAAATAAATGTTTTCACTTTGCTGAAGTTGTAAAACAGTCTCACAAACAAACGCAGTAAATTAATCTATTTTTATTTGAAAATATACAAAAACAAGCATCATAAATGTCTTTCAGTTCTGTTTTGGTCCACGTTGTGTTCCATTAAAAACAGGAAGTTGTTTTTCACGACTGCTCAGTTCGTTTCATCCACCTGCTGATTTCAGTTTCACCCTGAAACTGCAGTTCTGCACGACAAGTCTCTGACGGCCGACATTATCACAGAAGGTTTCTATTCTGCCTCAAAAGTTTAAATGTTTTCAAATAAATAAAAATATTGCAGCTGACTGGAGGCTGAGAGTGACGTGGACGTGGACACCTACGGACGATTAGAACAAAATGTTTACGTTCTGATCCGGTGACACAAGAAAATCTTGTCCTGTAAAATGTTTTGGTATCATTGGTGTTGTAACGAGTTTAATTAACGGGGCTTCATTTAAAGTATTTGCACTTGTAATCACAGACTGCTGAGTGGTGAGGAGTTACTGGTGTCAACATGAGACACTCAGGCCTCAAATATGTAAAACATGATGGGAGTAACTTTGATTTTGCTCGTGTTTCCTGTTTGAAAACTCAAGTTGACAAAACACAAGAACACAGTGGAGCCGAACTTCTCATTAAATGCGTCATGTGTTGTTATAATCTACACATGGCAGAGACATTAAACTAAACATGTCGACTGGTGAATTCAACATTAACACAATCAGTATTGCTGCTGTTTGCATCTCAGACTTTCTCATGTTGTCGACAGCTAACACGACATCTTCAGGCTTTTATTTTGAAAAGAAAATGCACATATTGTGATATTTGACGAAGTGGGAATGAGACGTGCTGGCAGAGGTTACTAGAGGTTAATTGGCCTACAGGTATATGTTTAATATACAGACATGACGGACACCAGCTCAACAGTTCGGCAGTGTTTCAGGTTTGAATCAGGAGAAAATGGATTTGAAAGACGTCGTCTTTGCTGTAAAGTGATAAAATCCATTGTGATATTCTGGCGTGACGATAAAACATTTTGGATATCAACTCCTGAACTAACAGTGACTCGTGACTTGATGTGTACAGAAAGTCGTCACATTTAAAATGTATAAAAAAGTGCTTTTTTTACAGCATGCAGTAGTTCAACATACTGCAGGTTCTGTTCAGACACAATCTGAACCACCGAGCGTTGACGAGCCTGAAGAGCGATCGGTCGATCACTGATTGGTTCTGATATTAAAGCTCGTGTTGAGTGTTGATGCTGAAACATTCGACACTGAAGTTGCTGTAAATATCAGGATGTGATGTCACGCGTTTCCTCTGTGTTCTGCCCAAAGAAGAAGGAAAATAAACCGAAAAGTAAAATGGAGTTGGAGAGAGGCACCGACACTTCAGCCTGTCAGTCTGTGTGGTGAGCAGTCAGAGTCGGTGTAGATGTGTCGGGGATCGAACCTGCGACCTCTCAGGTACGGGACGCCGCCTCACAGCTGTTTGGGCTTCTCGTCCCGCCGCAGCAGGCTGACGTAGAGACGCAGGAACGAGTAAGTCACGCCCACCGAGCAGTACACCGACGTCACCAGCAGGGGGAGGAAGGGCAGCTTCTGTTGCCACGGAGACAGAGGGAAGACGATCTCACAGGCCGTCGCCACGACGACCAGTCCCAGCAGGTAGACGGACTCCAGAGGATGGAGCAGAGAAACCGGACCGCTGAGGAGAGAGTCAGTAATCTGATTACTGAGCGTTCTGATGACTCTGCAAAGCACTCTGGGTAATGGAGTCTTTGTAACTGACACAAAACAGCAAAAGTTCTAATAGTTCTTAATCTAAATCTCATCAGATCAACACGTGGCGTTTGTTTTTACTAATTACAAACAAATCTCATGTTCAGACTCCAAACATGTGAGTCCGTCAATCATTCTTTCATATTTTGTTATTTATCTCTATATATCCACATTTATATATTGTTTAATTTATTCCTCTGTAGATTTCATCATTTTATTTCATGCTGTAAAAAAGTTCAGTTATCACCTGAAACAGCTGCTCACTGCAGCTTTTATATAAAAATGATTAAGGATCTTTAAATGTGATTTATGAAAATATAAATACTGACCTCCAGTCCAGTGAAGTCTGTGCTCACTGGTTTCTGACCTGATCAACTTTAATACCAAATGTTTCGTATCAAAAATATTAGTTTTCGAGTTTTATATCCAAATAATAGAAGTTTACCTGTGCAGTTTCCTCAGAGCCGTGAACGAGTAGATCACAAACATCAGCATCAGAACCGCTTTGATGGGCAGCTCTGCAAAAACATTTCATAAACTAAATCACATCATTACATTCATGAAGGACTACTGATCGTTAAACATAAAGGTGAGAACTACAAAAAGGTCAAAGCACCTGAAGTCTTTAAATACAAATCCAACAGTAGAACAAACATGTGACGATGAAGGCGAGCAGAACTTCCCCATCCTTAAACAGTTCTTCAGACTTTAAGTGTCTGTGGATGCTGTGACTTACATTTATATAATATACTTAACTTATATTTCAGAACAGAAATCATTAAATCAGAGAAACATCAAACCTCCATCCCGTCTGTGTGTCTGGAGTTTACCTGCAGGAGTGAAGATCAGCGGGAACAGCGAGTAATGACCCGTGGTGGTCAGAACCAGGAAGATCCCAGCATCCTCTCTGCTCTCAACCGCCAGGATGCTACAAGCAGAAGACACCAAACCTCAGAAAACAGCTTCAATCTTCATCAACTCAGTCTTAATTGATTGATTTATTGAATCCAGTGCAAAGACATGGATCAAAGGTTCTGATGGTCACTGCAGGAAGTCGAACACGTGTTGGGCTTCAGAGTTTCCTCCTCTGATCTAGAGACGTGCTGTATATGAATTAAGCGTTGCTGTAAAACATCCTGTCACAGACTGCGACACTGACCTGAGGGGCAGGATGGCGATGAGGATGGCCTTCTCGTGGACGTGCCAGCCGAACATGAAGGAGCCCAGAGCGCAGAGCAGCAGGCAGCGCAGGAAACCCCGAGCACCGCCAGGACGCCACCAGATGGACGCCGCCGCCGGCTTTGGAGAGAGACAGAAGAGAACACCATCAGTCAATGAGCTCGTTCAAGTAAAACCTCTGAACTGATACGTTTTATTAAACAATACTTTAAATAATTCATCTGGACGACTTCCTGCATACAGAAAAAATCAAAAGGCAACTAACATCTTTGCTGCTGCAGTGACGACAGTGAACGACACGTTGTCGGTGTTTCTTCACTACAATCTCCTGCGTTATATCCAATTTAATGACATCAGTAACTTGATGACAGTTTCAATATAAAATTGTCTGAACGCATCAAAGATGATCTCTGACAGAAGACGCTCCACTCTGTCACATCTCTGCCCAACCAGAGTTTCTGTAGTTCAACAGAGTGAGACGTCTCCTCAACAGAAGATCTCAGAGAGGTCGTCTATACGGGATCAATAATCTAAAATCATAAACTTTACAGCTTTGAATCAGAACTGTCGGTATTCACTGACTCACCAGGATGGAGAGCAGAGTGCAGACGAGTGTGATGGAGGGAGTGATGGAGGGGAGGACCGAGTGCTGAAACTCCTGAACCAACCCGCCCGTCATGGAGGCTCGAGGAAGCTCCGCCTCCTGCAGCAGCTTCAGACGAACACCTGAACAGGTACAGAGATCTTAGACAGGTGTGGATTCATCTCTGCGGTCACTACTGATGTCGTACTGCGGTTAGATTCAACACAGTATGAGGACTTTCAGCTTCTGATGTTCCAACATGTATTTACTGATTAGAGAACAGAGACACACATCTGTAAAACTGATCCCAGAGGTTCTTTATGAGGAGGTGGAGTCTCACCGAGCGTCACCAGGACTTTATCCAGGATGTTGTAGAGGGCCCAGATGTTGGGGGCCCAGTAGGCGTGACAGAGGCCCCGTTTGAAAGGGAAGAGACGGGACAGGACCTGAGGCAGCTGACCCTGAAACAAACACTTCTACGTCAGCTCTCAGTAACAGAAAAAGACAAACTGAAAGAAGATATTTAAGGTGCTCAGCGCCTCTGCAGCTGAGCGACAGTCACCATGGCGATGAAGGGTCCGAAGGACAGAGCGCAGACGGAGCCCACGATGCTGCCGAGAGCGATCAGACGGAGCGGACTGAAGCTCCTCCAGCTGATGGAACCGTCTGCACAATCAAAACACGCAGAAGAAGAAACATGCCTACTGATGAGCTCCTGCTGTCTCTGCAAAACAAATTCTACAAGCTGTAAAATATGAACTGTTGAGACTAAAGTTGACTTACACGTCTCATTAAACACACAAACGACTAACTCGCACACTAAACAGCTCTGCAGCTCTGTCCAATCAGCTGCTGCCGCTGCTCTCACTCACTCACTGCATTCACCCTCCTGACATTTTAAAGACTGAAAAATCTACATAAAGTTTAATAAAATTTAATAAGTCAACTCTTTTGACAAACAGTCGAGAGGAAGTGCAGCAGGAAGAGATTTAACAAAGTTACTCGACATGTAGCCGCACACTGTCTCTTCTGTTTATGACTCAAACGAATGATCCATTAAAAAAGGTCAATTTTCTCTCAATCAACTTACTCATCAGCTAGTTTTATTACCTAGAACAGCAGAACAATAAAATAATATGTGTGTGTGTGTGTGTGTGTGTGTGTGTGTGTGTGTGTGTGTGTGTGTGTGTGTGTGGTACCTTTGTTGTCCTGAGTGAAGCAGTAACTCCTCAGCAGGTAGATGCCGTAGGCCGGAGCCACGTACAGGTAGATGTGCTTCAGGTTGAGCAGGAGGGCGAACAGCAGCGCCCCCTGCAGGTGTCGAGACTGTTCCACACAACAAACAACACAAACAGGTGAACTGAAGCCGTTTATAACACAATCATCATTTCTACATGACAGATCCACATACACCTCAAGTCAAATCACACCCATGAAGTCAGGATCAGTGTTTTGGACTCGGGGTCGTACCTGCAGGTGTTTTGCCACCGACAGCAGCAGGAAACCAAACAAGAAGCCGTTATACTGGAAATGAATATCTGAGGAACTGTGAAGGAAGTTTTATCACGTTCTTCACGATAACTTCAGACAACAATGTGTCAACTATTATGTGTTTCTCTCTGCAGGGATTTGCAGGTCGGTCGCTCTACAAGGCCTTGATCAGTCCGGGCTCGGTCACCTGGACGAGACTGTCAGGTGCTGAACGACCAGGAACACTCGATGACCTCAGGTTACATCACTGATGATGCATCACAGCACATCCCCAGATGTATTGTTCATTTCCTTGAATTGTCTCATTGTTCAAATCAATCTGCTGATTTTAAATCTAGAATTGTTTACATCCACGTTTACTTCCTGTCTTCTACTTTCTGTTCATCTGCCTCCTGATCCAAACATTGAAACTGACAGAATCTAAACTCAGAGATTTTTAAACTGTTTCTGCTTTTAGAGGTTTAATATTCTCACAGCTGAAGGATACGATCGACGATGAGGAGGCCGAAGTTCCAGAGCAGCAGAACAGCCAGAACAAAGGACGGACGGTTCAAAATGTCCCGAGAGCCTTTCTGCTCCTGAACGCACCTGCAGCACCTGGAGGACAGAGAACAGAGCCAATCAGGATCAAGCTGCTGGAAAATACAGCAGGAAACATTACATGTGCGACATTTTGTTTCAATGTTGATTTCTCTTAGAGTTCTAAGAGAAACACTTGTTTTATTACAAGATGAATTCGACCTGTTATTGTCTTTTAAGAACAACTGAAAACTTATTTACTGAGCTTCTAATATCTTTTCATCATGTTCGATCTAAACTCTGTGAATCACCTGCTGTTGTACATATAAAACCTCTCTGATCTCTGACGGCTGTGATCACACTCTGGACTCACTCTCTGACAGCGAAGATGAAAACCAGGTCGGTGAAGATGACCGACAGCCTCTGGAACAGAACAGTCGCCGGGCTGTCGTAGTTCAGATTCTCCACCAGCAGCATGTTTCTGTCAAAGTGCTGCGCCACATGAGACAGACCGAACTCGAACCAGGCGAACAGCGGCGGGTAGTCCAGAGTCCACTCAGACGTGTTCTACAGGGCAAGAAAGTGTTTTAAATATTCTGTTCATTGGTTTATTTAACAGGGAGAGAACGTATCAACTAAGATTACAGTAAAGAGGCCACAGAAACACATTTAAATCTGGAAAGTTTGTCATTGTTAAAAGAACTGATTCTTAGTTAAACCACTAAGAACAAGCTGAAAAATCGGAAGCAAGAAACCAAGCTGTTTCCCCCCCGATCATGGAAAACTGCCTCCAGACGAAGTGACCAATGTCTTGTGACAGTCTGCTGCCTAAAAGACACTTCCTGTCTGAAACAACAACAGCAGTGACTCGTCCGTCGTACTGACCTCATGATACCACCTGGACACGGGCAGACTGTGAGTGATGGCCAACCAGTTCCTGTGAACCTCGAAGTCTGTGGAATGGCTGAAACACACAAACAACAGCAGATTAACAACATGTTAATCTGCAGGCAAACCTTCACCAAACCCCATTCAGAAAACTGACAATTTAATACATTTATAGGACGACTAGCAGGCTGCTGTTTCTAAATTACATCTGGGATTTTAGATTACAGTTAATCTAACACAGATTCAGTTTAATCGCTGGTTTCCCTCAGTTATGATGCTTCTGATGAGAGAAATAAAGCCATGAATAAAACTGACGTTTACAGACTGAGGCTGCTTCTTGTATCACAGATGAATTTGACTGGATTTTGGTGTTTGATCCTGTATGTTGTAAATTCATGATGCCGATTTGTTTGATTTGACCAAACATCTGGACACATTGTTCGATTAATTCTTCTTCTTTGGTGCCTTCAGAACACGCGTGTGACATCCTTAAATAGGGAGATTTTTACAAGAAGTTTGGTGTAGACGGATGTAACGTTACACTTTGTGTATTTCTGAAGGTAACAACAGTTAGCAACAAAGTGAGCGACATCCGAGTTGTGATTAAAACACTTGAGCTGTGCCAAACGTTTTCACGGACATAAATCGGATTTAATCTCTAATAATCTTCAGAGTTTTGGCAGCTCTACTGAAAAACGGCGCCATCTTGAGGCTGTCTGACTGCATAAAGCCTGGAAGTTAATAACACGTCAAGTTAATGTTACAACAATCATTTATCACTTCGTGTAATATCTAACACAGCAAACGGCCTCACACACATGTGTTGTTCTCTAATAACTCCACAAAATCACGACACTTGAACAGTTTTCTTCCCGTTAATGTTCATTTTAAGTCATTTCTCTGGGTTGTAGCTCCGGTTTGTTAGCCGGATGCTAACAGGCGTCGCGGCAGCTGTTAAATGATCGACTATCAGATAAAAGTATCGTGTTGAATCTGCAGCACAGAGTTTAACGTCTTTACAACAAAGTACTTCCACTCACTAGGCGTTGATAAAGAGACATTTGAGTAAAGAAACTCCCAGTGCTAACGCTGGAAACCAGCTCCAACTGTCCACCACGGGCGCCGCCATGACAGTGACGGTGTGATTTTGTAAACAACTTTATTGACAGCTCCGAGGCTGACAGTGTGCTGACTGAGCCTCAGTAGGAGACTGATCCTTCAGCTGCTGACTGATGTGTTTTGGTAACGCTTGTGTACTTTTGTTAATGTCTTGGCAGAAGGACAGATCGATCCCTGCAGGAGAGGACAGCGAAGTAATCATTAAGATGCATTTAATGTCACTCCATAAACTAAGGAATTCTGAGCTTCCTTTGCAAAATAAACTAATCCTGTTGTAGTTTTGTAGGCTCTCCGAAGATCACATCTGATCTCAGAATCTTTACTTGTGTAAATATTACAATTGATAAAATACTCTATTACTAACAACATGTACATAATGTATAGAAAATGTTTTAAAATAACTCACTATGGAGGCAGAATGACGTCCGTGTTACATTATTATGCAATATATTATTTAATTATCAAAAACTACTGATACATTCACATATAAGTTATATATTAATGTTGTAGCTGGACTCATTTAATTTCATCTATTAATCTTCTTTCTTATAATATCCATAAAAAGTGATGGAAGGTAACTAAGTAAATGTACTCAAGTAGTGAACTTAAGTAGAATTTAGTGGTATTTATACATTAGTACTTTAGTTGAATAATTCCATTTTCTGCTACTCTGCTACATTCTGGAGGCAAATAAGACACTTTTCACTCCACTACATTTATGTGATGACGGTGCAGACAGCATGCTGCATCATTAAAAACATGTGTTTATATATTTTATTGGCAATATATCATTTATTTTTACCAAAGTAATATTTCAACACTTTTATTTAACTTAATTATAACTTTTGGGTACTTTTTCATGCACCCATTATCAGTGCTGTGTCACTGCAACCGGTAACAAGGAGATTTCCCACGGTCCCTGAATGCAGCACGAGGACGGGTTCTTCTCCTCCTCTCTTCGTTCTGTAAACTGTTTCCGGTCCGTCAGCTGTGTGTTTGTGGTCTCTCACAGTGTCAACAGTTCTCGGATCAGCTGGACTCGGTCTCGGATCAGCTGGACTCGGTCTCGGATCAACTGGACTGTCTCGGATCAGCTGGACTCGGTCTCGGATCAACTGGACTCGGTCTCGGGAGCTTCAAAGTTTCAGTGAACTTGACAGAAAGTCAGACACACAGCAGCTTCCGGGATGAACGCGCTGCTGCGGCGGTGTCACGTGCTGCGGGTCGGTGCGTGGAGAGGTGAGTGAGCGGTTCTGACCCAACAACCTCTGACTGTCATTGTAACTCACTTTGTTCTGTGTGGAAAGTTCTGGTCTCACATCTTACAAAAGTATCAGCATCAAAACAGAAAAGATAAAAGTGGTCATGAAGTTTAAAGTGTCAGGAACTCTCTGCCTGTCGCTGATTGGAGGATGAAAACACCTTGTGACACCTGTCAGGTTCATGTCGCTATAGGTGTTAAGAACTTAAAGCCTGGTGCACTTGTTGCCAGGCAACTGGGAGAGAGTCCAGGGAGCGTCGAAGCCCCGCCCCTTCCGGTCTGACCCACCTTATTCTATAAAACCTTTGTCTGTTAGTGAAGAGACAAATGATTTATTGATCCTGTTTAAACTGTGTCATGATTATCAATAAATGCTGACATGGCATGGAAGCTATTAAACAAAGTCAGTCTTTAAGCTAAGCTAAGCTAAGCTAAGCTAAGCTAACCATCTGCTGGTTATGAAAGTGGAATTAAGCTCATTAAATTACCAAATTCCCCCTTAAAAGTTTCATTTAAGTTCCACAGTTAGACTAAAAACCGGTTAATGTGTGTGTCTGTGTGTCTGTGTGTGTCTGTGTGTGTTTGTGTGTGTCTGTGTGTGTCTGTGTGTGTTTGTGTGAGACAGACCTCCATGTGTCGGCCCCCTCGGCGACCTTTGACCTCAGGAAAGTTGAACTGACGCCTCTGGAGCAGAGAAAGCTGACCTTCGACTCCCACAGCATGGTGAGGGAGCTGGAGAGCAGCGGTGAGAAAACCACTCAGTCACAAATATTAATATGTAAACATTTATCACTTTACATTCAGAATATAAATGTGTGAGGACACGGAAACATTTTATGTGACTAATGAATTGATGTTAAGTCATAAAGCTGACAGAATATGATGGTGTAGATGATTTATTAAAGGAGTCCAGATTTAAGGAGGACTGATGGTTGTTTTCTGTCCTGCAGGTTTTGAGAAGCGTCAGGCGGAGCTGATCGTCTCTGCGCTGGTCACCCTGACGACGGCCAACATGGACATCGTTTATAAAGACATGGTGACCAAAGCTCACCAGGTGGGAAGGTCACCTCCATCTTAGTTTGAACTCATGCTAACATTACTGACACGCAGCAAAAGGCCCCGTGCCGGGACTCGAACCCACCGCTGCTGCTGCTGCTGCTGCTGCTGCGAGGACACAGCCTGTGTACAACTGAGCTAATGGGCTAATTACGTTTAGGATGCTAATTTTTCAGAGGCTAACTTTGCTTTCTTAATGATAATGCCACTTTTTCATCCTAATGTTACTTTTAGAATGCTAACCATATTTTGAGATTCTGTTTTTTTTTTAAGCTAATAGGTTTTAATAGGCTAATCTTATTTATGCTCACATCTCTTTTCTTTTCGAACGCTAAACTTACTTTTATTTATGCGATACTTAATTTTTATGCTGAATTTACTTTTGTTAAACTCTTTCATATCCTGTTGGCTTGTTTAATCCACAGTAACCATCATGTTGTATAAGATCATCATGTTTGTAGCGGTGCTGTTCGGTCAGAACCACGTGTCCGTAAAAAGTCACAAAACCAGCCTGTTATAGTTACTAGGGCTGGGTATCACCAGGTACCACGCGATACGATACTATCACGATATTTTGCCCACGATAAAAATAATATCACGATACAGCGATTCTGCGATAATCGATATATTGCAAAAAATTTCATCCACGATACATCACGATATCTGTGTCACTGAAGAAATTCAGAATTTATTGACTGCACTGAATCCATTTCACAGGAATTACAAAACATTGTCAATCAATTTCACATGAATGACAGCCAAGTAAACAAAGAGTATATTGCACAGTGTCTCTTCTTAACACACACACTGACTACTATCATTATCTATCTTTAAATATCTATATGTGTGGGTTTCAGAGCTACTTAAACCATTTTTTAAAATTTTATTTGGTTGTTTGAATAAAGATAAAGCTGTCCTCCGAAGAGGGGTTGTGGTGGTGGGCCAAAAAAAAAAAAAAAAAATTTAATAAAAAAAGATATATATATATATTTTTTTTACATTTTTAAATATCGATATTTGGCACCAGTGTATCGATAACGTACCTCACGAAATATCGCGATATATCGTAGAATCGATATTTTGGCACACCCCTAATAGTTACAGTTATAATCTGTAAAGTAACTAAATCTGTCCGCGTGGTGGAGCAGGAGTCTGGAGTGAAGTAAATGTACTCAGTTACATGATGTAATCTGTTGTGTTGTCAGGAGATTGCACTGCAGCAGATCGTGGCTCACCTGGACTCCATCAGGAAGGACATGGTGATCCTGGAGAAGAGCGAGTTCGCCAGCCTTCGATCTGAGAACACGGTACCACGTCACTGCGGTGCACCACGGTTTAAAGGAAAAGTTCATCCAAAAATGAAAATAAAGTCAGTTATGTCCTCCACACAGCTCAACTTGATCCAGGTCTCCAGACGTCCTGAGATCCCAAACTGATTTGATAAATCGTTATTGACACCGTCGATGTGCTAACACTTTTAGCTCAGTAGCTACACTGAAGCGTTCAGCTTTAAAAACACTGTAAATCTTTCAGATCAGTTTGTGATTTGTGATTTTGTTTCTCTTTGACTCTTGTAGAAAATGAAGCGAGAGCTGGAGCAGCTGCAGAACAGACTGAAGGTGAGAGAGTGTTTCAACAAGCGTATGAAGCTTTTAAAGAAACTAGTTTATGATGAAAGTGCAGCGACGTGTTCGTGATGTTTGTGTTTGTTTGTTCAGGAGGAAACTCTGAGAGTCCAAGCAGAAACCAAACTGGACATCAACCTGGAGAGCAGCCGGATCTCTGACATGGTGCGTCAGATTCATCGTCACGTCTGATGTGCACCCCAAATACACTTCATTCAAGTTTTCTTCAGTATCAAAGTGATCCAGTGATCGTTGTCTGCAAACAGGAAGTGCTGACAGATAATTCAGCAAACTTTAATAAAGACAATCTGAGTGAATGTGAACACATTTGGGCTAAAAAGGAAAAAATCTTCAGCTGATTTTGTGTTTTTCTGTCAGTTTACTGAGCAGGAGAAGAAGCTGATGGAGGCCAGCACAGACTTCCATCACAAGGTAATCAGACTCTACTACTACAGTACTACTACAGTACTACTACAGTACTACTACAGTACTACTACAGTACTACTACATAGAACTACACCTGTGAGTACAATCAGTCACTGACCAAAGGAACAAACTGACTGTGTCTGTCTGATGACATCACCAGAAAGCCGACTTGGAGCACGACAACATGGAGATCAACAAGAAGATGGACCTGCAGGTGGCCTCGCTCAAAACGGTTCTGGAGTCTCTCAAACTGGAGACGATCCGATACCTGGCAGGTAAACATGTGGGTCTGCTGCAGAGCGCTGCTGCAGGCTGACGTCTGTAAACTGAGTGTTGTCTCTGTCCTGTGTCCCTCCTCAGCCACCGTCTTCTCCTGCCTGGCCATCGCTCTGGGAGTCTACCGGCTGTGGAGGTGAAGGAGCCGCACGCTGAACTCGTATTCATCCTCCACACAAAGTAGTTCCAGTGGAAACTCTTTGACATCTGTGCTCAAAACGTGTTGCTGCCATAAAATATCACAATTTAACTTTTAAAGCAACAAAAGCCAAATGTAGTTTACTTCAGTACTACAGTCAGAGTACTCGGATACAAGAAGCAGTCCTGCAATTGAATGTATTGTATAAGTATTACCAGCTCACAGTTCTACTACATCCGGCTACTCTCAGTACTCAGAGTACTCTGAGTACTGAGAGTACTCTGAGTACTCTGAGTACTCTGAGCTTCATGTAGTTAAAGTATCAGCTGAGGAAACTTCTTTACTTTTAAATTTTTTTAAGACACTACAAGTGAAGCGTCCTTTTAAAAGAGCATTTTTTTATTGATGTCACATGTTTATGTTTCATGTGTTGCCATGGAAACGTGTTACATTTTTGTTTTGTTTTGAAGAACCTGTTTTTTTATTGATGATTCTGTCTGATGGTTTGATTATTGATGGACTGTTGTTTGAAATGTAAAAACGTTCAGTTTGACTGATGAGATCTGAACAGCTGGACGAGTCGAACAGAACACAAATAAAGATTTTAAATTAAAAACAACAAACTGTTTTTAACGAGAAGAACGAAATCCTGAACTTAATAATACACGTAAATATTTAAATGTTTAACGACTGATGATGGTCTCCAGTTAATGTGGTTAGATTTGTGGTCGCTGTTGATTTTGACATAAACATCATGAACTGTTATTACGGTGTTAAAATTAAAGGAACAGTTCACACAAACAGTTAAACTCAGTCATCATCTCCTCCATGTTGATATAAAGTCAGCTGAAGTCCACAAAACATTCCTGGAGCTTCCAGAATTTTAATATTTACATATCAAACTGTGCTCAGAGGAAAATGAGGTCCCAGAACACTGCTTGAGGCTGGAAAGGTGGCAGGGTCCGCCACATATAAACAAGGTAAACCAGTGTGAGATTGTGTCCTTTAAGGTCAGTGATAGTTTGTTCAGTCATGAGAACAAAGTTTGTTTTGTTGAGGCAAAAAAACATCAGCCACTGAAGATCTGTGAACTACAGAATGCTCCTTTAAACACCTTCAGTCCATCAAAGACTCTCCAGGTTACATGAAATAAAAACACCAGGACAGACGCTTTAAATCCACTAAACCTTTATTTGACTTTAAACCTAAATGACAGTAGAACTGAGATCAATCACTGTTCACACAAACACAAACAAGTTTCAGACTCTTTTATTAAAGATCAACTCGAGACCAAAGAAAAACCAACGAAGAAGACTTGAATCCTCGGGAGAAAACGCTTCCTGAAGAGCGGCCGACGTCTTCGGGCATCCAATCAGACGATGCTTACCTTGAACGCAGCCAGAAACAAGACAACACCTGCAGCTACCTGTCGTCAAACAACCCGATCGATTGGTTCAACTATTTACAGACGTTTACAGGCAGCAGCTGTTCGACTCAATCACAGTTACACCAGAGATACCAAAAATACTTTAATTTATAAATTAAATCATTTACATCGTTTACCCAAAGAAACAAAACATTCTCTTTTAAATAAACAATCAGTTTTCATTTGATTCACAGAAAAACACCAGACCTGAAATGGTCGCGCTGAATCCAAATACAAAAATGTATTCAAGTTTATGTTGCTGAGTCCTCAGCACGCTAAAAACACCTCCGGAGAAAAGTGGAGGTGAGGCAGCAGCAGCAGCAGCAGCGTTACTCTTTGTTCTGATCCGATTGCACATCTTCTGTTAAAACCTCCGGCTCCTCTACTTTCACTTCCGGAGGCTCCGGAGCCTCAGACTCCACTTCCTGTTTGACTGCAGCAATGGCGGCTACAGCGGCGGCGGCAGCAGCAGCGACTGCACAGGAAGTGCCCTCCTCCTCCTCTTCTTCTTCTTTCTTGATGAAGGTGCTCAGCGGGTGGTCAGTGAGCACCTTGTTGGGCGACGGCGTGACGTCGATGTACGACGACGTCTGAGGAGACAAACAGCAGGTCAGACGTCTGAAGGTTTATTAATCATTTATATTGATCTGATTTCATCTTTAGTTACTTACATTCTGATAATCTTCAAAACAGGCGGGATGGAAGATCTGTGGAGAGAAACAAACATCAGTCAATGATCTCAGAGTGCAGGAGCATCCGACCCGGATCACTTCTTACTGTTCAGCTCTGAACTCAACATGAGAGAAACAGAATAAACAAATGATCAAAGTGCAGATTCACAACTATGAGCTCTGATCAGCGGATGTCTGATAGTCTGGTGACGGCGGCGGCGGTCTTGTGTCATACCTTGTCGTCGACCCTGAGGGCGTCCTTCAGGAACCAGTCCTCCTCCTCCTCGACCCAGTACGTCTCAAACGGCTCCTGGCAGATTTCACACGACTGCACGAGGAAAGAGGTTCATTTTAATAAAGATGGAAACAATCCTAAAACATGAGACCGATAAAAACTTCAGTCACAATTTTCACTCTGATTTTTAGCTCCTGCTCGTCTGATTTGTCCCTCCAGGCCACCGTACTCTGACCATAAGGACAATTACAGCAAAATCAATGCGTTTATGCTGCACGTTGAGCTTTATCTCAGTGGAAAGTAACTAAATATATATACTCAAGTACTCACTTAAGATGTACTTCTGAATTTTCTATTTTATGTTACTAGCAAAAGTATATTGTAGTTTTAATTAATTATCTGACAGCTTCAGTTAAGTTGAAATATAATTTAAAAATCACATTTTATTGTGTTATTGTAGATAATGTGCAATTCTGAAATACTTTATGAAGTAACATTTTGAAGCTGTAACAGGATTTCTTCCTTCTACATGAGAACAAGACGCGCTTTGTTTAATCTCCAGTGTTTCAGAATGAGGCTGTGAGTCTTTGATCACAAACGTTCATGATTGGCTGATGAATGACCACAGCTGTGATGTCACAAGGCTCACCTCTCCCACTTGGTCCTTGGTAGCCTTCACGCTCTGGAACTCTTTCTCCTTCGCCGCCGCCTGACTCTTCTGAACCTCCTCCTCGTTCTCCTTCTCAAAGAACAGACTCTTCGCTCGCTCCTCCAGGTCGGCGATCTCCTCGAACTCGATCCAGTCCTGATGGTCACACACACACACACACACACACACACAGTTACTGTCTGTTTAAAAGACTCATCTACAGTACAGTACTTTGAGAGGGGTCTTAGTTTCATACTGTCCTTAAATAAGTATTTCTACTGTGATTACTTGACGGAGTATTCTGTAGAATACTTGATTACTAGCTGCAGTTTCAAACACAAACATCTGATCCGATATTTACAGACAAAAGACGAGATTATCACGTTCAAACAAATTCAGTGCTGTTTAAGTCTTTAAAAAAACCTGTGTGTGTGTGTGTGTGTGTGTGTGTGTGTGTGTGTGTGTGTGTGTGTGTGTGTGTACTCACCCTGAGGGTGTAGTACCAGCGGCGGTGTGTGATCTTCTTGCTGGCGACCTTCCCGGCATGGTTCTGCCTGAAGTGCCAGTCCAGGTGGTCGGCGTACATGTCGGTCTGAGCGGCGGTGAACCTCATGCTGCACAGACAGCACTGGTTCCCCGAGTACAGCTTCGTCACGACGCCCTCGTAACGCCTGAGAGGGGTGAAGATGACCCGAGAGACAGAACGTGTCACAACACCGATAAACCAAACAGCAGAAAGTTTTATTCAACTCCAACAGTCAGATTGAATCTGTCCTGGACTCACTGTTTCATGTCATCGATGGTGAAGCTGGTGAGGTCTGGGAGGTTGTCGTCTTCCTCCTCCTCCTCCACTTGCTCCGGCTCCTCCTCTTCCTCCTCCACCACAGCTGGAGCAGCTGGAGCAGCAGTTTCTGGGAAAATACACACATTTTTACCAACTATGTTCATTATTTCCAGCAGCTTAATTTAACTGTGTAATTAGACCAAAGGTCCTGAGGAAGACAGCAGCAGCACTGACCTGTGCCGGTTGGCGGCGTCGGTTCAGACTGCGAGGGTTTAATGATTCCGTTGGAGATGAGTTTGGACAGCAGGTCGTTAACGTCAACCTGACCGAAGTGGTTTTCTTGAGGGCCGACCTGCGGTGCTACGGGGACAGAAAAAACAACCTGTTAAAAACACTTTGTGAACAGGCAGCATTTCCTCTTCAGCATCACACGTGTTTGAGTATCAATCAGTGGGAGGAACTCACTGGGCTGTCTGAAAGGCACTGGGTTCTGAGGCAGGAACGGCTGGTTGAGGTTCGCCATCATGTTCACCTGAAAACAAGAGAACATTTCAAAATCAATTAAAAGCAACAACATGTTCATATAATGTATCGAGTCAACAACAAAAAATGACATTCCGACATGAATGCAGTATAAAGACGGGTTGTGGACGGGTGTTTTACTCACCGGCTGCTGCATGCTGACGGCGGGGGCTGCAGGGTTGTAGAAGGGGGCGGGGGTCGGTTGGCTGAAGGGCGGAGCCGGCTGCATGTTGAAGCTTCCTGGCTGCTGCAGGTTCGGCTGAGCCGGGAAGGGCATCGGCCCCGCGGGGAACTGAGGGTTCATGGGCTCCTGGAAACGCTGGGGGGCCATGTTGAAGTTCTGCTGGGGTGCCAATTGGTTCTCATAGATGGGCGGGGCCATTGGCCTCATGGGGGGCTGAAGGTTGTGTTGGGGAGCGAACCTCATGGGGCCCTGTTGGCCCGGAGCGGACTCATAGAGCGAGGGCCCGCCCTGATGGGGCACGTTGGGCATGTCAAACCTGGGTCCAGGCTGGATGGGCCCGTCGAAGCGCATTGGACCAGGACCGTCAAACCGCATCGGGCCCATCTGGTTAGGAGGGCCATCGAAGCGCATAGGCCGCTGCTGCTGGAAGCCCATTGGTCCAGATCCAGGACCAGGAGCCATGTTGTTGAAGTGCTGCATGGGGCCCTCAAAGTGGCCCGGTCCGGGTACTTGTCCCTCAAACCTGACTGGAGGCTGCTGACCAATGGGACCATCAAACCTCCCGGGGCCCTGAGGGAGAGGCGGACCATCAAACCGGCCCATACCATCGCCGCCTCTCATTGGACCGTGAGGAATGTGGGGCCCGGGTCCATCAAACCTCTCCGGCATGTTGTGGTGAGGCGGTCCACCACCATCAAACCTTCCGGGAACCTGGTGGTGAGGCCCATCAAACCGAGACGACTCATCATAGCACCCAGGTCCACCACCCTCGTACCACCCCGGAGGGTGGGGTCTGGAGGGGCCCATGTGTCCGGGCCCTTCGTACCTGGAGGGGGGATGTCCTCCATCATGAGGAGGTGTGTGTCCTGGAGAGTCACTGTGCTGTCGGACAGAAGACAGTGGTCCTGCCCGTGGCGGCGCCTTCAAGATGGATTTTGGCGGATGGGGAGGATGAGGGTGAGGAAGGGGGACGTCCAGAGGTGCATCGTCTGAATGCTCACTGTTTGGGCTCTCAAAGCGCGGGACCGGGCTCGCCTCTGCCGTGTCTTTTTGGTGAAGAGGCGACAGCCGCTCTCGCTCAAACCTCGGCACTGGCGGGTCCAGACCAGCTGGGCTCGAACAGTTCCTGTGGACCACAGTGCCAGAAGGTGGTCCATCCGGCCTCCGTGGGTCTGGGTGTCTGGAGTCGGTGGGCGGGCCGTACCTCCTGGGAGCGTTGTAGCCGCTCTTCTGCTCCTCACGATCGTCTAAACGCTGGCGCTCCATCAGCGGAGAGGTCCACTCTCTCTCACCTGGAAACAACAAAACAAACCCATCACGATGTTTTCTGACGACTGTTACCGTCAGTGTACCGCTAACATCCTGTCACTCAACATGGCAAGTGTCTGACTTAAACAGTACGAGCTTCAGCTCACTTAAGGTTACTTCAGACAGAAACTACAGAGAAGAAATCTAAATAACCTAAAAAGATGTTTTCACCGTCCTAAACTCGTCTTCTCTGTTACTCATTACTGACTACAGCTCCCATGACCTCCTGATCTACAGTGATGAGCTGGATCTGACTCTGTGTGAGCTGAACCCCTAATTAAATGTGTAAACTGATCTCTTTAGAAGAGTCTCTAACCCTGCTGAAGTATCACTGATCGAGACCCTGACACCCCGCAGCTCCAGAACCTGACCTCTGACCTCTCTGTGGATAAAGACGACAGATAACAGATAATATTTGTCTTCACAGATCAGTTTAAACAGATCAACACCTCATCATGGAGCCGTTCAGAGCTGCAGACTTACTGGACTCTCTGGGGTCGGCTCTCCTCCTGAAGCGAAGTCCTGGGAGAGATTTCAGAGTGGGGAACTCTTTGCCGTGGTTGTACTCCTCGATCATGGGCCCAGCTGGAGGCCGGGGCTCCTCACTCTCTTTACTCCGCCTTTCACCTGTAAGTCATTAACCAACGGACTTCAGTCATTATCGATTCATTACTGATTTACATCACACACACAACTTTTTCACTAGTTGCTCCACTTAATGATCAACCGATTCTTGCTCCTGCTCACCTGGTCTTTCCCGTGGCGCCCGGCTGTATTTATGTGAAGGCGGGTGTCCGCCACTCCGTCCACTGCTCGGCTTCTCCCCCTGCGTCCCTTCCTCTGGCTCCTCCGGACTCTCCTCGCCCTCCCACTCCTCTCCAGCAGCGCGGTGCGCGACCTGGGTCTTCCTCAGCTTGGACTTGTGCTCATAATACGACAGCTCAGCCGCGTCCATGCCGTCATGTGGGCGGGGCTGGGTGGAGGGGGGCGTGGTCAGTAGCGGCTGCTTCTTGGAGAAGTTGTTGCCGGAGTCGTCCCAGCCGTCAGAGTGCTGCTGCTGCAGCTCCTCCTGGTACTGGAAGAAGTGTTTGATCTGGTGGGCCATGTTCAGGAAGTCTTCCTGGGAGATCTCGCCGCTCTCCAGACGCTTACTGGCCTGCAGAAACAAACAACAACTCTGTAACAAAACATCTACATCCTCTCGGTATTCGTCAATTTTTTTTTTTTGCTGTCCTTCTACATTTTAAAAACTTCATCGTATCTGGGCCGTGTTAGTGACGTACCCTCCTCAGGAGGTCCTTCTTTGAGGCGGAGTTAAGGGCTTCAGGTATCTGCAGGTTGGCGTCAACACTGAGGCGGTGCTTCGGGGTTCTGGGGGTTGTGGGTCGAGTCGGGGTGCTGTATTGTTTGTGTCTCGGAGGTCCAGGCTTCACATGAGAGTCTTCTGGTGGCTTCAGGCTGAAGAAGAGACAAACACATTTGTTAATTGTTGCTCCAGAATCAGAGAAAGCTCCTACAAATCTTTGTTTATTACATTTTTCAATCAAAATTGTGATTAAATTAAAACAAAGTCTACCATCAAAATTCTCAAACTGCAGCTCGAACTTGGGCTCAAGTTCAGTTACACTTAAGTTGATTGACAACAGGAGTAATTTAATCATTGACCTTATTCATCTCTTGATTATTTTCTTGACCACATGTGTTTTTTAAATGTTTTTTAAAGACAAAGAATGTCTTATACATCACAAATTAAGTAAATAATCACATTTAACAAGCTGGAACCAGAAAATGTTTTAGCACCTTTTCCTTTCAAGTGACTAAATCAATTGCTGGATTAACAAAAATGTTAAATTTCTTATGAACGGAAGAGTCAAAATTTCTCAAAGCTTAATATTTGCTCAGAACACAAGCAGCTGCACAAGAACTAATCAAAAACATGAAGTCTTAATCTTAAGATTCATGAATCAGGAAGAATCTGATCTGAAGCTCATTCTAACTGACGTCAGTGTCAGATGTATCAGATTCAGAATAAGCCAAGAATATTGCAATCACTGCACGTCTGGCCTTTTGTATCACATTTTGACTGATATCAAGCGTTAGTTTGAGGTTTGTCAACATTACTAAGATGAATCTGAGGTGATGTGATGGACTCACTGTTTGTTCTCCTCCCAGCCGCTCCTCCAGCGGTGAGAAGCGTCCTTGTTCTCCTTGCTTCCTCCGTCGTGGCTCCGTGGGGAGTGAGCGTCTCTGGATTCAGAGTGCCGATCCTCTGCTGGCCGCTTCGACCTTCTGCTCTCTGACTGGTTCTTTTTAGGTGTGAGCCGGTCCTCTCGACCGGGTTTGCCGTGTTCAGGTTCATCTGCGCGAATCCTCCGGGGTTTGCCGAGTTTGTGAGAAGGCGACGGAGACAAGGAGCTGCTCCTGGCTCTGCTCTTGGGTGAACGCTTGTCATTCCTCTTTGTGGAGGCAGCTGGAGAGCGCGATCTTGACCGCGAGCGGGTGCGTTTCCTGGCGTGTGTTCGGGCGTTGCCTCCGGTCTTGAACTCAACATTCTCTGTGGACTCCTCGCGGTCATGTTTGGTAACCGAGCCGTTCACCAGCTTCCCTTTGGGCAACCTCTGAGGCTCTACTGCTCGTGCCGCCGCCTCCTCCCTCTCCTTCTTGTCGGTGCATCTTTTCTTCTCCTTCTGCTCGTCCTCTTTGACCTCTCCCATCTTCTCCTGTGTGCGTTTCCTCAGTCTGGGATCTTTCTTCGTGCCCTCTGCGGACTTTTGAATCTCGGCCTCCACATGTTTGTTTTTACTCTGGACACTTTTGACCATTGGAGAGTGAGACTTTGACTTGGGCCTCTCCTCTGGCACCTCTTTCCTCTGGGTCCTGGCCTTGTCTGGCCTAGTCAACTTCTCAGGAGCCAGAGCAGAACTTCCTGTTGTGGTTGCGTCTGCCCTCTTTCCAGCAGACTGTTCTTTGTGCTGGGGGCCAACTGGAGGACCAGAGCGGTTCAGACGGGGGTCTCTGGTGGACGGCTTGGTGTCTGTCTGAGTCTGAGGAGGGATCCACGGTCGCACCACAGGAGCAGTTTGGGTGACCAGCTTCGGTGCTGTGCTTGCTGCTGGAGTGGAGACTGGAGTTGATGTTGGTACCACAAATCCACCAACCTGTAGACACATTAAACAACTGTTGGTGCTTTTGTTTCAGTGGTTGGATATTCATGTGGATAAACAGAAATGTGGTGCAGTTAGAAGGCTGATATATAAAGAATCTGAAAAGAGTTCCTGTACGGCTGTTTTGTGAAGTGCTGCAGGTTTTTGTTTCCTGGAAGCTAGTGTTTGTGGCTGAGTCACATGGCTGTATCAGTCATAATCACCTATACTGATCTGATGTATGTAAACATCTGTACCACACTTTAACTTTTGACTGTTTGCACAGTTGATCTTGGGACCTGTAACGGCTTGAGCTCCCGTTTTTATTACACGTTTAAATCAATAGTGCTGATTACAGTGTTGACCGTGTGGAAGACTGAAATAAGTACTTACGGGTGCACTCACACTAGGCAATCCGTACCGTACCCTAACACAAAGTCCAGTTTGGATGGCTGTGCAATGTAGACATCTAGTGTAAATCTAGTATAAATGTGCATAATCAAGATATCCATGAATGTGAGTGGGCCAGACCGAAAGAATGGAAAATATAAGCCGCAAAAAAGTCTGATGAAGTCCTGTTCTCTGTGTTCTCTGTTGGGCAGAGATCATGCTACGACATGATGATCTACATAAGTAAGTGTTCAGGCCCGGTTGTGAGTGCGGGCCAGCGGGGGACTGGGTTAGAGGGACCATTGTGCTTCGGGACGGTACGGAGCAACTGGACCAAGTGTGAGTGCGTACTTAGTGTGGTGGTTATAACGTCCAATCAACATTAAGTAAATACACGTTGAGTACATCTTTTTGTTTTCAACAAACTGATAAAAAGAAGAATAGACCAATAGGAACAGAAAGAAGCAGATTTAGAATCAGAACCGTTTTGTCCTACCAGCTGAGCTTTGGTCTGCTCCAGTTCCAGCTCGATCTTCTTCTGTTGCAGCTCTAGAAGCTGTTTCTGTTTGGCCAGCAGCTGCTGACGGATCAGCTGCTCCTGGGTCAGACTGTACTGACTGACGGCAGGGGCCGGCTGGGAGGCCGGCGCTGCTGCTGGGGCCGGTGTTGGCGTTGGCACTGATGCTGGTGCTGGTGGTGGGGTCGGCTGAGGTGGAGGGGTGGGTGTGGTGGCAGGAGGTGGAGAGGACACCTCATCTGACTGCACATGTTGGAGAATTGAATCAACATTGAGTTTGTTTCTTCAAATTTACAAGAGGTGGTAGTCAGACCAAAATCATTAACACATTATCCTGAAACAAAGTTGAAGCTGGGTTTCTGTCACAACTTAATGTGTTTTCATTATCGATTCATCTACAGCAGAAACTGTAAGAAGATTAAGTGATTAACTGACAGAAAATGACAAATTATTAACTTGTCAATTTCCAGCAAAATTAATGAACATTTCTCAGGTTCCAGCTTCTCAAACGTGAGACTGGCGGCTTCTTCGGTCCAACAATTTTATCTCATGAGAATCAAACAGTATCCAAAGCATCCTAAGTAAATTCAGCTTATAACTATATTGTTTAAATGTTTAATAGGTCGAGGACAGAGACAAATGTTTCCTCAACATGCTCCGTCACCAACTGGGTCAAACTCACACAGATAATCAACAGTGCGGCCAACACAATAGGACTCACCACACTCTGCTGCTCAGAGCGCAACTCTAAGGCCATCACACCCACAGAGGTGCAGGACATCTAACACCCAGGTACGGGGCGCTGAGGTGCAGTACATCTAACACCCAGGTACGGGGCGCTGAGGTGCAGGACGGCTTGTTTAGCTAAAACCTGACACCTGCAGCCACAGCGACTCACTCAGGGAACTAAATTACCTCGGGCTGAACCAGTTCATATATGCTTAATGAGTTGATGCAAATTTTTCTGCATTTTATTCAATAGTTTTTTTTAAATGTGTGAACCTCATTTCAATGTGGCGTTATTGTGGCTTTATTATTCAGGGAGAGCTGGCTGTGCAGTTTTGCAAGAAATTCTGTCTCACAGGCTGAAATAAGTTCTGCAAACGCTCATCAACACATCAAATCGACGGAGATTGAAACATACATGAAGAAAGAAGAAAACAGGGTCGCAGTCTGATGTTGTGTTTGCAGCACATACACACCTGTTTTAAAAACTTGGGGTTGACGTGAATGCTGGCGCTGGCGTTGACGGTCGGCGGCAGCGGCTTGATGGGCCAGGCCGGGTCCACTGAGTTGACCCGGACGTCCAGCGCGTACAGTTTCTTAAGAGGAAACACATCATCCCACGTCGATCGCAACTTGAACAGACTCTTTCTAGTGTTTTCATCCACCTACAAACAGAGGACATGACTTGGTCCAACAGCTACCAACAAAAACCTGAAACACTTCAGAATAACAGCAGCAGCAAAGTATAAGCACTATGTCAACTACAGCTGAAAGGATGAAAATATACTTTAAAATACTGTTTTAACACTTTGTGGAGAGTTTAAAAAGAGTAACTAAGATTTATCTTTTATTAGCAGGACTAGGTTATAGCATTAAATACACATGAGCAGAGTGCAGGAGATCACAGAAAAAGCAAGCAACACAACAAACAGGAGGGAAGTGAAGTGGGCTGCTTAAGACTTTTAGTGCTTATATTTTACAAAAATGCTAAACGGCAGCAAAGACAACTGTACCTTTTCAAAGACACATATAAATGAAGTGATTAGGTTTTTAGCAAACACTGCAAGGTATTCTCCTCCAACATTCTTCACTATGGAATCCACTAAGTACAAAACTGGAAGCTTCTCGGCAGATGGGGCCTGGAGCAATAGAGAACTCAACAAGTTTAGAACACAACAGGGGTTAAAACCAACATTTCAGAACAAATACTTCAATTACAACTTGACAGGATAAACAGGGCCGACTGCCCTCCCCCTCACCACCCGCCGTGCAAAAAAGTTTAATTAAAAAGTGTGGAAAGGCCAAAAATAAAAATCTGTGTCAAGCGAGGAAAAGGTGCAAGGACTCGACACATCTTCACAAAAAAGGAGAAAAAGCAAATCCAGACGTTTCTTCATCCAGGATTCAAAATAAAACTGAGGAAAAACACTTCAATAAAATCCTTTGTGATCTCCCTGAGGGTTTGACTACGGTCGGTCCAAAAAAAACAAGAAATATGTCGAAAAATCTTCAATAATGATCAATCAAATCAGAGTCTGTAAATATGGATCTCAGGAAGCACTTGGTCCTTTCTCAGAGTCAGGGGAGAAAAAAACATGTCCATGAAGAGTTAAAAAAAAAAAGTCCAGTCCTCAGGAAGTTTTACCTCCAAAGAGGGTTCTGTTCATGAAACCCTCTTTGTACCGTACCCAGACGAAACATCAGCAAGTTTTAGTCTTCAGCTCCACACCCAGTGAGTTTTATTCACGCTTTTAAAGGTTTACCCATCAAAATGTTTCTCTCCCGTCAGTTGTTAGAAAGCGCCAATAACCCATTAGAAAATCTTTAGACATTTAGTTAAGGAAGCTGCTAACTGCATTTAAACTAAAGCAGAAGTCTACTGTCACTACACTGTGCAGCGTCAGGTGAAGAAATACTGTTTGTGCAACCAGCCGAGTCAGACTCAGCTGTGTAAATGTAAACCAGAGTCATACCAATAAATTACACTGGGAAATAAAAAATGACAAAAAGCACATTTCACATTTTTTATTATAACATTTTAACCATTCAATGACATTTCAGTAATTCAAAATTCACTAGTGACTTAATGCAGAGAAACTTTTCTAATCCGATCAGGCTTCAAGGGACCAAAGCTTTGTTTCGCCAGGCGTCACAGTGCAAACACTGACCACAAAGAACTGAGGCAAACTGCTGACTGAAATGCATTTCTATAGAAGGTGGAGGGGACTTTAAAGAGGCCACTTCTCCTCTGTTTAACAGCTAGTCGACAATATTTATTGACAAGAGATTTGACTCGAAACCATTTCAATACAAGTGACGTGGGCTGGCCTCAATCACTGCATTATTACACTGACGAATGACCAAAGTACTTGTAGTAGTTTTGAAAAGGAAGGGCTGCTAATGTCCAGTAAAAATCCACCGTATCTGAAACCTGTCTCCTAACAAACATCTGTGCTCATTACACACAGTTTTACAGACAGCTGATGATCTGCTAACATCAACACATCCAATTTTACCATTATGTCAGACTACTATTTAAAATCTGAGTCCAGTAGTTATCACATGACTCCTACAGGAGGAAGCTCCAAGAATTTCATGTTCATTACAATAAATCAATCATTTATGATAAAAGTGTCACTTCTGTTTTTTTAAAGTTGAATACTTTTAATCAAAATAAACATTGATTGCATCACTGTGACATCTAGCAAGTTGCACTTTGTAGTTTCGACAAGGAAATGTTATTCAGAAGAGAAAGATCTTCATTTCCTGATTATTTAACATCAATGAAAATCTTTGTTTTTATGACTGAATAAACACACTGACTGTCAAGGACAGAAGAGTTTCATACTGTTTCAGGATGTTTCCATGTGGCAGACCCTGCCACCTCTCTAGCTTCAAACAAGTCCTGGGGAACTTTTAGTCCTCTAAGAAAAGCTTCTTTGTTTAATTAAGGGAAAACTAAATATGAAAGTTTGTATTGATACCTTAGTATATATTAGAATTCTGTGTTTACATTTCTTGTTAAAAAAACTAGACTTATTCTTTTAAAAGAAAACAGCAGGTTATACAATTCAGTTTTTAAATGTCAACTGTCTCCGTTTCCATAGAACCAGCTCTGTTGTTGTAAAAATGTTTATCCTCGGTTTTCTCAGCGTTCTACAGACTTTTAGTCGAATTAAACATGAAATGGCTGCTCTGTACGCTTGCCAACAACTTCACTTTTCTCTCAAAAGTTTTAAAGTAACTTTGCTGAACGAACTCATAGTATTACTACAATGTATTGCTACATCAAGTCGTTAAAAATAACCTCGTGGTGATATTCAAATCTTATAATAAAGTATTTTACGGTGGATTTTCACTTCCGTAAGGCCCGAGAGCACACCAGGTTAACGTTACAGCTAATTTCGACTGCGAGTTTCGACAAAGGGGTAGTTAAAAACTATTTCTTGCTTTAAAGCAAATTAAATATACTTAAATGAATAAACGAGGGTCCACTTTAATTCACAATGAGTGAGACGATGGCAGTGCGACTCGACTGAGTTACTCCACAGGAAGACAACGGAATGCAAGTAAACGTAGCTAGGTGACATGTCGTGTAACACAGCCGCCATGTTTAGCTAGCAGCTAGCATAGCCGACAGCACATCGTCGACTGGGCCTACTACATACATCGACATAAAGCATCTGAGATTGAAAGTATTCTATATTTATAAAAACCTTGCTTATTTGCGCTTCAATAATTGCGACGATATCCTTGGCGAAGTTGAGGTTTTCCTCGGCCAGAATGGTCAGCATGTTGATGTGCGGCTTGCTGTTGAATGTCAGGTCTTCCAGCGAGGACTGATACTCTCGGCAGGCATCTTCCCTCGCCGCTTTGTCGTCCATCTTTGAGCTGAGCGAACCGGGAAACCCTACACGGACCTTTTGATTAGCATAACCATTGATTAGCAGGCAGTCCATGTACCCATGTAGCTAACTGTTCGGCCCTGACTAACTGAAGAACAACGCCGGGTATTTCGTGTTTTTCAGCCGCCGCCTGTCGTCCTTCTCTGCCCGTTTCCAACGACAAGAAGATGGCGACTCTAACTGAAGGCCGCATACGTCACACAAACATGTAATATCTGTCGTGACGTCAGTGCAATCCCATTGGTTGATTTCCGCCCCTCTGAGTCGATGTTCTGATTATGATTGGTTGTGCGAAATAACAGCCACATAAATCCGCCAATCAGATTGAGGCATTGTGATCTTATGATTACATAACTGAAGAGAGGGCGAAGAGAAGACAACATGAGGCAGCAGCGTGGCGACGATCCTCTGGATTTATAGTACAATGTTATCATATCAATACATAACATAATATTATATAACATAATACATCATTTCAGTTATGAAATGTCACTAAGTACATTTACTAAAGTGCAGATTTGAAGTACTAAATCAACTATATTAACTCAATAGCACAACATTTTAAGTATTTCAGTATTATGCTACTTTATGCTTCCACTCTACTACATTTGGCAAATATTGTATAATATTAGCAGATGTTTCAATTAAACGTACTATAATGTAATATATATAAACATACATATATATTTAAAAAAAAATCCTATTTATTTTATTTTATATTCAAGTGTTGTACATTTTATTTGCGGACCCACTACTGCTGTAACAAAATAATTTCCCAGTCTGGGATCATTAAAGTAATCTATCTATCTATCTATCTATCTATTTACTCCACTACACTTATTTGATAATTGAAGTTACAGGTGACATTGCAGAATGCTGACAGCATCAGAGTCAAAGCAGCACATTTTAAATTCATCTATTTTATCTGCAATTAATAAAACAAAAACAAAGACACTGAAAATTGGCCCATTGATCGCACCAACGCCAAGTCAACACTAAGTATACAGTTTATACATGTCAACACTTTACTTCTACTTCTAATACTTTAGTACGTTTACTGCTATAAATTAACTTTTAGAACACGTTCATGTCATATCAGCTACTTTTATTGAAATACTATTGATACAAGTGACTTTTACAAAATGAATATTTTAGCATAATGTCTTTACTTTCACTCATATATTATTTTTTGGGATACACTATTTAAAAACATCCCAACATAATGATGGACTGTATGAAAATCTTTAACAAGTCTGATATATAACTTGTGTTTATCTAAATATGCAAACCTTTGGCCTCCAGTTTCTGACAAACTGACACATAGTGATATTTTTAGAGTCTTATGTTCAGGACTCCACAGTCTCTCAGCTGCTTCTCTATACAAAGTTGAGCCAGCAATGCAGTTTAGTTCCCGGCATTTAGCTCACACTATAATTTACATTCTTAGGACGATCACGACGTTTCCAACATTCATACTCCTGCTTCTGCTTCTGCTGCTTCTCAATATAAATTCCATTTTAATGAATCATGTTCACATGACCGGCAGTTTGGTTCTTTTTTTGCCAAACTCAGACAATAACAAAATATATCTTACATTTAAAGAACTTGAAGGATAAGATACTTTATGTTTTACACTGAAGTGTGATATTGACAAAGAAACACGAGTTGACGTTATTTGACATCTAAATAACTTTGAGAGAATCTGTAAGTGTGGCAGGTTGTGCCAGAAATGAGTTTCTCATAAAGACTGAATCATCTGTTATTGAGAATTAACCCTGTCAGTGTTGCAGCTGCCATGTAAGGCTCCAAACTAACTGCTGGGATATTCTTAGACACAGTAACCAAACTCCAGACTGGGTGGAGAGATGATGCATCACGGTCATCCAGTCCAACAGGGAGAGGCGGAGGGAGACTCAGATCATTTAATTACAGTAAAAGTATTCATACAAAGTACCTCACGCTCTGCTACATGTCAAACAGACAAAGTGTTACTGGAGTAAACGTGAGTAATGTGAGTATAATGAGGAAAACCAACATCAAGTAATGAATTAATCAACACACTGTTTCAGCTCCATGTTCCATCCTCTAAGCACACGATCGAGCTTCAGCACACCAATCAGGAGACTTGTGTTAATTATGCCACACATGGATCCAGTTAACCTGAACAAGTTTCACATTTTGTGAAGGTGAGAGAATGATTGGAGCAGCTGGTTCACCAAGAACTTGATATTATTATTGGTCTGTTTAGAATTAAAGCAAAGATCTAATTTCAGATGACCCTGTATAGATTCAGCAATGTGCTGTTTATTAGTGAAAGACAAAACATTGATTAAATCAAACACAAATGAAAGATATTATGTATCATACTGATCAGTGATGGAATTTAAAAGTGAGGTGCATTAGTAGTAGTGCATTTTAAAGTATTCTATATTAATCAGGCATTTGACTTAAAATAAACAGGAATTTTATCAGAAAAATGCTGAATACCAGCTCAGATAAATAGTCATCCTGTAGTATACACTTCATATATACACACTTATAAAGTTAATATAGGTATAATTTCACTTTAACACGTATTTTTGATACCAAAGTATTAGTTTTTACACTTGATATCAAAATTGTGCTCTTGTTCTAGTGACTGACTTCCACATTTTACCAAAATAATAATTCAACACAATATCTTTACTTTTACTGAGGTCTGATTTTTAAGCGCTGAACTGATCAGAACGCGACTGATTCAAACAGTCACCAGGGGGCGCTGATGCTCCGGTGTGACACCACCGAAGAAGTAGAAGAAGAAGAAGAAGAAGAAGAAGCAGAAGAAGTAGAAGAAGAAGAAGTGGGGAACCGTTGCCGGGTTGACGACAGCAGCCGCAGCAGCAGCCGTTGTTCGCAGCTAGCGCCATGGCGGCAGTGCGCAGCTTACGGGTGTCGGTGAAATCAGACAGCGGCTCGGACCGCTCGGAATCGGACTCTGACTCCGAATCGGACAGAGATGCCCGCGAAGCCGAGCCGATGGAGGTGGAGGAGGGGGAGCTGGAGCCAGAGGACATATCCGTTAACCGTTCCCTGAAGGAGCTGCTGCCGGTGAGTGTCCGGGCGAGGCCTTGTCAGACCGGGGACTGGCGTCTCCCGCGGCCGGCGGAGCCGCCTGTGGTGGCTGCGTGGGGTAACTTGGACTCCCGGCTCTGTGTGCGGGAGCTAACGCTGGTTAGCACCGTGAGGTTACAGACAGCCGCGAACATCAGTTAGCTGCTTCTAACGAGGACTCGTTTGAATGAACGACACCTTTGTTGAGGAGCTGCTGGCCGCTTGTTTATTCCAGGCACTTGTTGCTGTTAGCTTCTCAGATCGAGCGGTCGATCCACCGAACTCCTGTAAATAAACTGAAGGTTAAATGTTTTTTAAGGGCAAAAGGAAGCAGATTGTTGAAAATGGCTTGAGATGTTGACTATGATGATACATTACAGCTAATGACCAGTTCGGCCTAATTATAATCATCTAATTCAGATATTGTGTGTTGTTAACTTGTTTAGATAGTTTCTCGGTTGCTGCTTGTCTGATTATCGTCCTGCTAACCGACAGTGGACAGACAGAACATTATAACATCATGTACAGGCTTTATTCCATTATCTGCTGGTTTAATCACCTTATGTCTGACAGGATAGGTGTACTCACTATTTTACTTTGGCAGATTAGAATTAAATTGCTGTTTTTAAAGTAGAAGTTTGGTGTAATGTTAATGTGGCAGAAATCCGTTAAAAACAGCCTCAGTCTGGTCCTGTGGCGTTTCTGTGTCAAACATAAGGCCTTAAACATCTCTTATACATTTTAAACACATTTGTAGAGCTCTTATATTTGTTTATTTATTAATAAATGGTTTCATTTGACATTTGCAGGATACGAGCCGACGATATGAGAACAAGGCTGGAGCGTTCATCACCGGGATTGATGTCACCTCAAAGGTACGACACCAGGACTCACAAACACAGACGCAGGCACCAAACGATTGAGGAAAATCTCAGCTATCACACCAGTGAACTATGTTTTTTCACCATCATCTGCTGAAGTTCTGGAGGTCTAAATGAATCAGTTTGAGACACATTAAACTCACCGATCCTCCAACTGTCAGCACAAACACTCGTGATGCTGTAGTGTGAGTTAAAGTGCTGAATGTTCAGCAGGCGTTGTGCTAAAATGAAGTGTGTTGTGTTTCTTATCAGGAGGCGATCGAGAAAAAAGAGAAGCGAGCGAGACGTTTCCATTTCTGCACGGAAGAGAGCACCAGTCAGAGGAACGTTTACCTCGATAAAGAAGTCATGAAGAAAGGTAAGAAACATGTGTGTGTACAGGTGTTTGTGTACAGGTGTTTGTTTACAGGTGTTTGTTTACAGGTGTTTGTTCACAGGTGTTTGTTCACAGGTGTTTGTTCACAGGTGTGTACAGGTGTTTGTGTACAGGTGTTTGTTTACAGGTGTTTGTGTACAGGTGTTTGTTTACAGGTGATTGTTTACAGGTGTTTGTGTACAGGTGATTGTTTACAGGTGTTTGTGTACAGGTGTTTGTGTACAGGTGATTGTGTACAGGTGTTTGTTTACAGGTGTGTACAGGACCCTGTTTGTATCGACCCTGATTGGTTGAACCTGTTGTCTTCTTCTTCTGTGGTGCTCAGCTATCCCCAGACTGCGTATGGAGGCGATCTATGTAACAGGTGTGGACGACATGAGCACACAGGACGTCTTTGGATACTTTAAGGAATATCCTCCAGCACACATCGAGTGGATCGATGACACCTCCTGTGAGCAGCACACACACACACACACACAGAGAACAATATAATATATGTGTTTACTTGCACGTTGATTAAATATGTATCTGACACACTGAAGTTATTTTCCCGCCAGATGTTCAGGATCATTGTCTTTTCAGTTGCCGATCAGTCCAGAAGCGATGAAATGACATTGATGTTCTCTTCTGTAGGCAGCATGAATGAGCTTACCTCATTCTGGGCATGCAGGAGCTACGTTACTATGGACACGTGTTTTATATACCTACTAAATACGTGTGTTTTGTGTTTTGTTTGATTATTGTCGTGGGCTTTAGAATCAGAGTTCACGTAAGTTTGATCTCAGGACGGATGAATCTCAGCTCCCGTGTGTCTGAACACCAGCTGCTTGTTTCCTAGGTAACGTGGTTTGGCTCGATGACAACACTTCTGTCCGAGCCCTCGTCAACTGCAGCCGGCTACCTGACCCGGAGTCTGTTACTACGGAGACGGAGAGCAGCGACCAGCCAGGCAAACAGAGCAAAGGTCAGTGTGTGTTCAAAGCTGCATGCAGCAGGTTCTGACAAGTGAGAGCAGAATATAGTAAGTCTGCTTTTCAACTCGCAGGTCATCGGGCTCAAGGGTCGGACGATGAAGATGAAGAGGAAGAGGGCGAGGTGGACGAAGACGAGGAAGAGACGGTGAAGAAGAGCAGCGAGGAGATCGAGGTGAAAGACAGTGACGGAGAGGCGGAGCAGAAAAGCAAAGCGGAGGACGGACAGGTAGAGTGAACGCTGATGACTCTTCTGATTAGAGACTCTGAATGTTCGAGTGTCTGCACAAATCAACAAACTGCAGGAATGTGCCGTTATGATCCGCTGGAGCTGCGTGAACTCATGAAGTTCAGCTGCAGTGACTGAACCGGAGCCAGACTGATACTCCATCAGCTCCAATAACTGATCTGTGGTCTGTGTGTCTCAGATGGACGACCTGTCGGGGGCGGAGAGAGAGTCTCTGCTGAGGAACGACCTGCGACCGGCCATCAAACCCTTCAAAGGAAACAAACTGTTCCTGCGCTTCGCCACACTAGGTGTGACACGCACACACACACACACACACACACACACACACACACACACACACACACACACACACACACACACAGATGTGAATAAAGGTTTGATTCAAACATTGTGTGTGTCTGTCTCCAGAGGATAAGAAGGAGTTGGGCGCCGCTCGTCGCAGCAGATACTACATGAAGTACGGAAACCCGAACTACGGAGGCATGAAGGGAATCCTCAGTAACTCCTGGTGAGACTCAAACGCTGATCACTGATCAGCAGTAATATTACATCATCTTGGATTTTGTTGGATACACACAAAGTAAAAACTGAAGTGTCGTTAGGACGTCCTCTGTCGCCTCAGAGGAGAAACAACAATGACTTTTTACAACTTTTAACTTACACGTACATTTCAGAGCCTGTACTTTATTACTTCTACTTGAGTAAAGAAGTTGAATCAGTACTTCTACTATAACCAGACTTTTTACAAAGTATCTGAACTTCTTCTGGAGGAAAGGCCGTGTGGACTGTTACCGCCTCTGGTGACACACAGCTCACAAGCTGCACGACTTCCTCCATCTTAGAGTCGCCGGCTCTCCGTCTCCTCAGAGGTCTTTAACAATCATCTGTTTGTTGTCCGTCTCCTCAGGAAGAGGAGGTTTCACAACCGGCGGATCCAGAGAGACGTCATCAAGACCAAGAAGCCTCTGATCGGAGACAGCATGGGACACACACCTCCGTACACACACCGACACTCCGGTACAAACACACAACAGTCCAGACTCTCCTTCAGACGCTTTAAAGGATTCACACTGATCCTGATCAATAACTGCTGCTCTTCTTCTCTCCTAGCTGACCTGGTCAACCTGCCCGAGGAGCCCATTAAGGAGGAAGAGGAGGAGGAAGAAGACGATGACGACGGCGATGAGGACATGGACTCAGACGACAGGGTGGTGGAGTACAAAGAGCGAGCGGAGCGGGAGAGAGGCGAGCGAGGAGGCAGCTCGCGCTCGCTGGGGGCGGGGCTTCGTAGTCGTGCGGAGCGCTCCCCGTCTCCGTGGTCGGAGTCAGACGAGATGGACTACGACCTGGAGCTGAAGATGATCTCCACGCCGTCACCCAAGAAGAGCAAGAAGATGACGATGTACGCCGACGAGCTGGACACAACCCTGAAGAGCATCCGGTCAGTTTGCACCAAATAATGCTGGATGTCTTTGTTTTTTACTTTGAAAAACACATTTTCTGATATAAGAAGAGAAATGTTCACATGAAGCTTCCTGATTATTAAACTAATAGTATGAAGGAAATGTTGCATCTGCAGCCAGACCCAGGTCTGTAGACACGAGACGTCACAGCACAGCTAGAAACAACAAAAAGAACGTTTATTTTTAATTAAATCCTGTGTCGTCTCACAAGTCTTCTGTCTTAAAGTCTTAATTGAACTTTGCTTTGTTGTGTGTCTGGTGAGCAGGAACAGGATCGGGGGTTCAGGATCACAGAGCAGACCCAAATCTGCATCGCCCACCAAGGTGATGGACGTCCGCCAGCTGCTGGAGGAGAAACGATCGGGTCACTCTCAGCAGAGCCGGCCCCCCCCGGTGGCTGCCAGCGGAAAGACAGGTGTGCTGTTAATCCAGAAGTTCTGATTGTTTCTGCTGTGAGAAAATCCAGAAACTGAACCGACTCTGTTTTTAGATGTTCGGCAGCGTCTGGGGAAAAGACGTTACTCTCCAGACAGAGGGCGCTCCCCCTCCCCCGTCTCCCCCAGAGAGACGCCTCCAGCCAGAGAGCCAATCAGAGACGTGCATCGCAGACTGGGCGTGGCCAGTCAAGACAACAGAGGCCTCTTCTCCAACTCATCCAAAGACAGAAAGACAAGTAAGAAAGAAACTTCAGCAGCCTCCTCCCTGTTCTCCCTCACGTTAAACTCTTATAACGCCTCTAAAAATAAAGTTTAAGTTAAATTCACCAAATCGAGAATTCTGGGTAATCCTGACTGCAGTAAACATCAGAGGAATGTCAGCCAGTCTTTGTGTCAAACCACTAGAGGAAGCTAAAGTTTTTAAATTCAGAATAAAGTTGCTTTCAAATCTAAAACTCTGTCACAGTAATATATATGTCATCATGATATAACGTTACTCGCCTTCCCGTCTGCAGGCGGCCTGTGGAGCAGACTCGGCTCCGGTGACGAGAGCAGCGCCGGACACGAGCGCAAGTCAAGCAGCCGGTCGGCCGGCCTCTTCTCCTCCTCCTCCTCCCCTTCATCGAGCCGCAATGAGATTGCCACTAGCAGCAGCAGCAGCAGCAGGAGGAGACAAGTGGACGGAGAAGAGGAAGAGGAGGTGGAGGAGGAAGACGACTCGACGCTGCAGAAGATGTGGGGCGCCATGATCAAAAAGAAGCAGGAGCGTCAGACCCACAAGCTGAAGAAGAGCCGGCTGGACAACCTGCCGTCGCTGCAGATCGAGATCAGCCGCGACAGCAGCGAAGACTCGGACGCCTGAAACTGAAACGGACAAAAACTGTGAGAGCAGACGGCTGATCTGAGGCCAGCGGGAGGGTTTTCTTTTATTGTTTCATTTTTAACCTGCGGCCTGTGGATGGATCACTGAAGAGGCCCAACACGCACAGGGTCAGGGGCCCGGAGGGTCAGGGGCCCCTGTGTGAAGTGACTGTTCTGATCAGAGTCTGAGCTGCACAAAGCAACAAACTGCAGAAATGTGTCGTTATGATCTGCCGTCGCTGCAGTAACTGAACCCGAGCCCGACTGATACTTGTGTTTTTGGTGCCGATACTGAATTTAAGAAGTAAAAATCAAATGTGACAATCAGCTGATGTGGTTCAAACAACTTGTGACAGTTAAACAACAAAATCCACAACAACACCTGCGCACTGAAACAATAAACCTCACCTGGAATCCAGTTATTATAAATAACCTCGAGTGTATCTCCATGCAGGACGTAGAAGATCAGACGACAAAAACAATTAGACCGGCCCGCTAATTATCAGTCAGACTCTAACTAACACCTGAGAACTGCTTCACCTGTGAGTGACCCTGAAAGAGACGCAACACAACCACAAAGAAGAAATTAAACAATGCAGCCAAAAAGAATTACTGTAAACCTTAAAAAGCAGCAAACAGCTCGTATACTTTGTTTTAATCTCATGAACTGTTGTACGTTGTTACACCTTTCAGAGGGAGTTCAGCTCAGAGTGGTTGTGATCGCTGCATTTTATAATCCATCCAGGCTGTCGATATATCTGAGGAACCGTTCAACCTAAAATTAAAACCACTTGTTGTTCCTCTGCTGCTGTTTGTGCTGCAGAGATGTCGGACTTCTCTCCACTGTCATGGAACATGTCTCTTCACAGAAATCATGACCCGTTTACTCGCTGTGAGCAGTTTCATGCAGGAACTATTTTCTTTCTGTATCACTGAGCAGAAGGAGGCGTGCAGCGACTCGTGGTCGGGAGGCGAGCTGCTGATGACGCTCAGCTGAGGAGGAGTTTAATGTTCACCGACGTGAAAGCTCTCGTCTGTGAGGAGATGCATCCTCTCTTCTGCACAGTGATGCCGTTTTTCACTTTTCTAACAGTTAAAGGGAAGATAAGAAGTCACAGAGGGATAAAATGAAAACATAATTTTTTAATTTGAACTTTTCTTTAGTTTTTCTTCTTGCTACAGTGAATGTTCCTCCATGTGTTAGTGGGTGGAGGTCGGTAGAAAGAAAATAGTTTCTGTATGAAACTGCTCTCGGCACCCTGCAGTCTGTCTCCAGGTGGTGATTCTGTAAAGACGTGCTGCTGCTGAGGAGGTTAAATGTATTTTCAACAGGAAGAATAAGCGTTTTTGATTTTGGGTGGAACTGTCCCTTTAAACATCTGCTGACACTACACAGACAGAAACCTTCCAGATGTGAATCATTACTCAGTTGTTTTCTTGTCAGGACTTAGCTGAGCATCATGGGAAACCTGGATGTGATCTATAAATCATTCCTACGTTGCCGTGGAGATGTCGGACGCCGTCGACCGCCAGCTCCGACTGTGTGATGTCATCAGGCCGCGGTGTCCTCTGAGACCTGAACCCTCAGCCCTGGTGCTGGGATGATGCCCCGCTCGGGACCAACACTTTAAGCTTTTCGTCATCGATGTCAGATCCAGTTCAAAACTTCATTTACAAAACGTGTGTTTTTACGTTTTCTGAGCGGCGCCCTGATGTTCAGTGGTGACAGACGGGAGAGGGTCGATCACAGATCCGGTCAGAGTGACGACGACTTCTCCTGGTTTCTCTTTGTGGTTTTCCTCTGGAAGCAGAACTGATGAACGGACTCTTAGAAACAGAGACGGAGTTTCTGATGTGTGGAATATTTTCTGATGGTAAAAAAGTTAAACGTGAACATTTGGTACATTTTTTTTTAATCCCTTTCTGTGTCAGTTTGTGGAGAAACAGACTTCAGAACGAGTCGCTCACATCATCTGTGTTTTTTCTGTTTATGTTTTTTAATTGAAACTTTGGGGGCCACACTCGTCCGGTGACATCACTGCTGGTCATCAGATGAGATCATTATTAAAATGTTGGCTGGTGAATAATTTTACACGTCTGCAGAATAATTTCCTCTTGAGTTTCACCTGAAAGTCTCCTGGAACAACTAGAGGACAACTGCTAACTATTACTTTCAATTTGATGAATCTGCTTCTTGTTGAACCAACATCCTCATCTGTGATCACAACTATCAGCTAATAAAGTCACAATTATGAGAAAGTCAGAATTTGGGGATAAAAAGTTAAACTTTGTTTTAATTCTCATCTTTGATTTGATAATTTCATCATCTGTATCTCCAGATTATGAGTCGCTGTGGGAAAATCTTTCTTATCAATGCTGAGTTGATCAGTTTTTCTTATTTTATACAAGTTAAATATTATTATTGGCAGAAATGGGATAATAATAATATATAATAACTAAAAATACATACATACATGATTAATATGCAGATTATTGTCACCATTAATAAATTAATCATTTTGTTAATAAAATGTCAGAAACTTTAGAAATCTCTCGTCACAAAACAACAAAGTGACTCAAAGCAGCAAATCGTCACGTTACAGAAGCAATACATTTTGTTTTTATCATAAAATCGATTGATTACTTCAGCAAAACAAATCAGTTCAGAATCAGAAATCGCTGTTCATGATGTCTTAATTTTCTTGTGAGGTAAAAATGCTTTTTCATTAAGTAGGATTCCTAATTATTGATCATTCCATATGATCTGAGTGAGTGCAGAGGGCCCTCCTGGATTAATCAATACGCCTCTAAACTACACACGCTTCAATCAATCACATGAATGTCGACGTGACGTTGAGATTTTCATTCATCACAGAGTCGCTCAGATGAACCTGAGAGTCAACAGGAGCGTGTGACGAACACAGCTGCTCATAATAACAGATTTTAGATCAGTGTTATCATTTCAATTTTTTAACATCAATTTGCAAATTAGTTTGTTGATCGTGGTGACGACAATAATGAGAATATGAAGCAAAGATGAGAGCAAACAGATCAATAAAAACAATAACTGGCAAACATGTCTGTCAATCATACAAAATTAAAGAAGATTTAAAGAATTAAATGAAGGAAAAATCAATAAATACAATAAAATGAGGGATATTCAGCAGATTAACTGATAATGAAAAGATTCTCTGGCTGCAGCTGAACTGGAGCCCGATGAGCCGTCAGTCAGCTGATCAATATGTGACAGCTGTGAGTCTCCAACATGAAGATGAGAAGTTGATCTAACATGAGCAGAGACGAAGACAGGAGCTCCAGCAGAGAGCGCTGACGAGCTGACCAACATGCACCAACATGTCTGAGGAGCCGTGATGCGTTCACTGTCATGAGCTTCATCAACGATACTCAAGGTTCAACACTCGTATCGGCTCAGTGTGTTTAACTAAAAAACATCGTGCTCATGAACTCGTCTTTGGTTCAGTCGGACTGAGTCGGGTCACGTTTCACTTTGAGTTCAACTGAATTAAAAAGTTAAAACCTCTTCAGTGTTTTTGTCCCGACGGATCAGAAACATCCACAGAACACAGAAACGCTTTGAATCTCAGGATTCACTTGATGAAACATGTTTGTATTAATGTTGTCAGCGGAGTGAGAATCTCCTCTGAGCTGGAGGAGTCTGCAGAGGAGCAGCTCCTCCTCCACAGGCCTCCATGTTCAGTGTCGAGGGCTGTTCAGCTGGTTACAGACTGTCACTAACAGGATTATAAGAGGGTTGCTTTCCAAATGTATTCTGATACAGTTATTGATCAGCTGTATCAGTTCTGAACTTTACTTAAACCTCTTTCATGGCACTTCTGCTGGTTCAGCTCGTTAAATGTGACGATTTGCTGCTTTTCTTTGTCATTTCTGACAGTAAATGAAGTTTCTTTGGGTTTTGAAACATTTGATGACGTCACTTCCAGCTCCAAGAAATTGCGATGAGCATTTTTCTCTTTTATTTCACATTCTGTTGGCTATTTTATGAACAGTTGACATGATAATTGTCAGGTCGATCAATGATGAAAATAATTGTTCCCCATTTTTCTTCTTATTTTCATTAAACACCTGATCACCTGCGTCACCTGACTCTCTGACTCACCTGGTGTCTCGTGATGACAAAATAAAAAGTCTGACTGAAACACAAAACTTAAAGAATTATGTTTGTTAATCTCATTTAACATTTTATTGAAATGTTTCACTGACTTTGAATTCATTAATGTAGAAATAAATGTATCAGGAAAAGGAATCACAGTTAAAACACACACACGCACACACACACACACACACACACAGACAAGCACACACAGACACGCACACAGACACACAGACACACACACACGCACACACAGACACACACACAGACACACACACACACACACACAGTAGAAAAGTGTCGTCCTGCAGAAACTTTTATCACTTTCAGGATCACAGAATGATGCAGAACATTAAAAACAAACAGCGACATCTTTGTATTTATGCTACTTCCTCCTTCGTCCCCTTTCAAAATAAATGATTTACTCTTATTGTGCAAAAATGTCAACACAGAATCGAACAGCTGACGTGGGAGCGAGGGGAGGAGGAACACCTTCGTGCTCTCAGTGCATCAACACGTTGACAGTAGATTTAATACTCAGAGTTCTTTACATATTTAATAATGACGTAAGTATTTTACATCCACAGAGTTTTTGTGTCATCTTAGTGCAAAATAATCATCTGCATCCTGTCAGTTTTTGCATCAAACGGCAGTGAAGCTTCTTCTTCTTGCAGCTGAACAGTCGTCCCTCTCAGCACAGCGCCGGTCCGACCCGCTCGTCATGATAATGGACTCACTTTAGTGTTTGTGTTGATATTTTCTGATCTCTGATATGAAACCTGGTTCGACACTCGGCTGTGATGAAAGAGACAAACTGCTGTCAGAGTCTCAGCTGTGACTGATGAGTAAACATACAGACGTGTTCTGGTTCTGGAGCGAATGCAGAGAAAGTAATGAAGACAACATTCAGCAGACGGTCGGTCGGATCAGAACAACATGAAGGAGAGAGTTCAGCAGAACCACGACCAGAGACGAACTTCAACTTCCTGTCTGAGTTAAACAGCCGTTGTTACTTTAAACTTCCACTGACAACATTTAGTTAGTAACTTTAGTTACTCGTTACTTTGCTGATTACGAACTGCTTCAGAATATTAAAAAGAAATTAAATTAACTAAAATTAATTTACTTTTCAGTTCAGTGGATTTAAAATAAAAGATTCCCATCATCAGAAACATGAAATCTCAGATCCAACAATCAACAAATTATCAGGTTGTGGCCTAAAAATACTGAAGTCTTATTTCAGGCCCACGTTGCTCATTTAAAGGGAAACTCCGCCAGTTTCACACATCAGTGTGTTTACAGGTTTACATCCATCACTGAGTTCTTGTAGTTACTGTCAGTGCTTCTCTTGGTTCAGTGTGAACAAACAAACGCGGCGTGGAGACCGATACTGCATTTCTGTCTGAAAGTGTCTGAGATGCATTGTGGGTAATGTAGGCAGCTGCTTTTTCATCTGGAGTCATTATTGACAGTTTCAAAACAAATGAACCAGATATCACACATTCTTCTTCCTACTCAAAACCTGCCGCCTACATTACCCACAATGCAACAGGGCCACTGAGTGACATCACTGGAGCCACAGAACACTTTCTAGCACCTGTAAACACACTTTAATGTGGAGAACTGGCGTAATGAGCCTTTAACCACATAAACCTGCTGCTGATCCACAAAGAAATGAGGATTTTTAAATCAACTGATTGTTTGTTGGATCACAGGATGAAAACTCCTGAACAACCTGAACACATCCCGGATCAGCACCGGACCCTCCACCACGTGTCCGGTTCAGATGAAGCCACGCCCACTTCCATACGATGACAGCCTCGATGACACACGACAAAAAACAGCGACACGTGACGTAAATGTTTGAGTGTTAGTTCTGAGGTCAAGCCCCCTGATGACATCACTGTGACATCACAGACTGAGACGTGACCCGTAAACAACCTGTCACAGGTAAAATGAGTGAAGTGGCCCTTTAATTTTAAACCAATCTGCCCCAATGTAAAAGCTTCAGCCTCAGTGTGTGTGTGTGTGTGTGTGTGTGAGTGTGTGAGTGTGTGTGTTGGCGTGCACACAGTCCTGCAGGTCTGATTCTCTCGGATGTTTCTGCAGCAGTGAAGGAATGTTGAAGTGTTGTTTCTCCCTTTTTATCTTCATCAGTGTGTTCACATTAAAGTCCTCCTCCTCCTCTTCTTCCTCCTCCTCCTCTTCTTCCTCCTCCTCCTCCTCCTCCACCTCCTCGGTGTGGAGGCTGATGTCTGTCTGAACCTCCTTGTTGTGATCCTAGAAAATAAGAAGTGAGTTAAAATTAAACTTCAGTTTTTCTTCCAGTAAACGTGAGCGTGTGAAGCAGCTGAGCTCCGTCTGAAGGTCGACGCTCGTCTCCAGAGAAGCTTTAAATGTTTTTACATTTGGATTTAGTTTCATGTTTGTTTGGTTCATCAGGTTCATCCTCTCTCAGCACTTTATTTACTCATTCGTAGGTTCAATCCGCTTTTTTCCCCAGAGATAAAACAACCACAATCATTAGCACGTCTAATAGAAAGAGCTGTCAGAACATCCAGAATATCCTCAGTATGAGTCCGTACCCGTCACCTTCCTCTGAGGTCTGTCAGAGCTGATTTTATGTGAGAAGATCATGTTTATGATGTGGATTCATGTGCAGTGTGTCTTTATATGTTGTTAAGGCTCAGTGTTAGATGTGGATATGGACGCAGCCTTCTGTCTCCTGATCTTCACTTCTGAACATTTTCTGAAGGGAAACGGACCGACGGAGCGTAAACGACCCGTCATCGTGCCGTTTCTCTGCTCTGCCCGGCCCGTGGACCACACAAGCTAGTTACTTATTTAAATGATGTTTAATTCTTACATTTAACTGTAGATACAAATATGAAAAATCTAATTTGTCAGCGTCTTTCAGCCCCGAGTCGCGTCTGCAGGTTTTTATTTTCCGCCAGCAGAAAAAGCAACATGTTTGTATCCTGAGTGACGAAAAACAGGGAATCAAAACTCTGAAGTAAAACATTAACATTCAGAGAATAAGAGACTAAAAACAGAAGTCGGATTTTAAAAACCTGTAAATTACATCTTTAGGTGACGTCTCGCTCCAAACACACTGCAGCAGCATTTGTTGTTTTTCTTACAGCATTTTAACAGATTCATAAACATCACATATATTATATATTTATATTTCTATATAAGAGCAGACATGATACTGTACACACCTCCCACCGCCGTCCTCACAGTTTAGTGGCCCTGCTGCAGACACACAGAAGAATCAGATCAGAAAACATCAGAGCTGTTAATCGTCTGAACATGAAGATCAATGAGAATCTGATCTGAACACAATCAGCTGAACATCTTCACTCAGATAAACACTGATTATAGATCAGCTGCACGGTGACACTCAGACTTACTGCAGCCGAGTGACTCAGCTTATCAAAACGAAACTTCAGGTTCGACCTGGGCGAGTTTTTATTCTTCAACTCTGGAAGAAGAAAAGAAAACGTACAGTTTATTCTGACACGAACAGGAAGCCACAAACACATCAGAGAGGCGGCCATGAGCTGTCCTGGGATAAATCAACATCTCGTCTTGTTATATATGAAAATGAAGCAGGAAGTCAAAGTGAACCTGTTGGGCTGCGACAGACGATGAGCGGAGTTGAACTCTGACCTTCTACCGTCACAGCCTGGGCGAGCTACAGAGAGAGAGAGAGGACACGTTATTAATCACACAAACTAATTAAATGTGTCGTGTTCTTCTGCTGCAGCTCGTGTTGCGTCGACTCACCAGGTGTGATTCATCAGCAGGGACGCTGAAGCTGCAGGTGCTGGACGTCGACCTGGAGATCTTACTGCTCTCCTTCTTCATCTGGATCCTGCAGAACACAACAGAACACTTCACTGACACCGGGCTGGATTCTGTCTGGACGTGTGGACCTGATTGTCCCTCACGTCCCCCTGTAGATTTACTTGAAGCCTGATTTATGGTCAGCGTGTCCGTACTAACAGGCAGCAGGAGCTTTGAACTAAAAAATGTTTTGCAGATTTTAAATTTCTGTTGAGAAAAACTCATCAAAAGTGTCGAGTGCCCGACCAAAAATATGGCTTTAGTCCTTTTTATAAATAATAATTATTTTCATTCAGTGTTTTTAACTAAAACTTCACAAGGTCGAACAAACATGAGAAGATTTACTTCCTATAAAACATCTGTAAGTCAGTAGTTTTTATTTATAATTGTTTACATTCAACATCTACAGGTCCGTTTGTCATAAAATGTGATTCAGATGGAGAGAAAGAAAGAAAGAAAGAAGTCTCCGTCTCACACCTGTCCCGTTGTCCCGCCTCTGGAGAGCTGGGATTGGACGGCAGCTCTGACCTCACCTCCAGTGTCGGGTGGCAGCTGTCGAAGCTCCTCTGCTCACTGAGGAGACTGAAGAAGAACAAAGCTTAGCTTAGCACAAAGACTGGAAGCAGGTGGAAACTGTTAGCGTCTCTGTGTGTCTGTTACCTCCTCGGGTTGTGTCTCTCCGTCTGACTGTCGACACTCAGCAGACGAGGAAAGATCCCTGAACGTCTCTTCACCGGAGATTTGACGTTGTACTGAAACACAGAACACAGCAGCAGTGAGTGACAGATGAAGTCCGCCGGTCCTCCTCAGTGACCTCTGACCTCGGCTCACCTCAGCGCTGATGTGGGCCAGCCCCCCCCCACTGAGACTGGTGGGCAGACCGGCCCCGCCCCGCGACATGGTCTCCATGGAGACGCTCCGCCCTCGCATCGCCCTCTGACAGAGAGAAAGAGAGACAAGAAGCGTTACCAACAGACGCATCACTCATTAGAGTAATGTGATTACATTTGTCAGAACCAAGAGAAGTAACGTTGGTAATCTGAGGTCGACCTGCTCGCTGTCATACAGGAGCTAACGGTCCGAGAGCAAGTCTGGGTTCAGCTCCAACAACAGGAGGAGCCGGGAATCGAACCATCAACCCTGCGATCTAATCAGGCTGTCAATCACTTCACTTCTTCTTCACCTGCAACGCTACGATCTCCATCTGCTCTCTGTTAAATCTCCCTCAGGATCAATAAAATATTCATGTGTTCTGGAGTCACACACACACACACACACACACGCACACACCTTGATGGACTCCAGCAGACCTCCGTGGGCGTGTCCGTTCTCAGCTCGCCCCTCCTCCTCCAGACCTGATGCCAATCCCAGCATGCACTGGGAGCGTCTCTGCAGCTCATCATGGAGGCTGTCCAACAGGGCGGCCCGAGTTCGCTCCTACACACACGCACACACACGCACACGCACACACACACACACACACACACACACACACACACACACACACACACACAGGTGGTCAGACCATCAGGCGCTCTTTGTGATGTAGCTCCTATTGTGTTTATATGCTAACAGAGAGCTGTAGTCTGTAGTCCTAAAAGCTGTGAATCAGTTAGCACGTTAGCGTGTTAGCACTTCCTGTTCTCTCGTCTCAGTGAGTTTGTTGATGCGTTTTCAGTCAAATGTGTGAAATCCAAAAGCTGAACGTATTCACACGTTTTGTTCACTTCACTTACATTTTATTGCCAGTAACGTTGAACAGGACAAATGTTATATAACTGGTACAAACACTTCTAACAGTGTTTCTGCTCTCTGTGTTGTTTTCAGGTGTTTTTACCTCCAGGCGAGCGAAGCGGTCGCTCTTGTAACAGGCGAGCTCTGCGTTGATGAGTTTAGTGAGAAGAAACTCTCTGAACTCTGGACCCTGAACACACAAAATAAGTCAAATATAAACACTCAGAAATACTTCATGACTCTACAGACTGACACAAACCTCCACTTCCTCTCACCTTCCTAAAAACGGCTGGATGCGGGAGGGGCGGGCCAAACGGAGGTACGTCTTCTCGTGCTGTGACGGACACCTGTCAGTCACAACAGGCAGAAACACAGCGTCACTTTATTTTGCAGGTAGGCTAACGTTAGCGCTAAACGTCAGTGCTTTGCTGTCAGCTGTACCTTGTAGGAAGTGTTGTCCGAGCACGGCTCCTCCACCTGCACCAGGATGAAGGCGTGCAGGAAGTTGGAGGCGATCATGTCGGGGACGAACGGCGTGGCCTCTTCCTGGAACACCACCGCCACGATGTCATTTCCTATGTGGCGTTTCCTCTGGAGCTGAAGGAGAACCTCAACATGTTAAAATTATATAACGTCCTTTACAATGAACATGAGACTCCCTGTATCCATGACAACAGATGTCTCAATTGTCCCGACTAGCTAGCGCGCTACATCACATGAGAAAAGAGGTTAAGCTTTGACGACTCGGGGGCATTCATCATGTGGGTGACGAAGAGGACATAAACCTGTTAATACAGGTTCCAGGAAAAGTCAAGCTAACAGGCTAATGTTTATGTTAGCTTCTCCAGCACACTGGCAGGCCTCGGCTGTGGTGACCGTGTCTTCATGCTTCTTGTCGGTTCTCATTATTTCATGTTACAACGTGACAACATGGACATGACTCGTTAAAGTCACACCTCATTCATGTCATCCTCTCACGTTCTGCTAAATGTTAAATATGTAATGCTTTAATCATGTCACAATAATGTCATCCATGCTGTTTTCCGTGCTGTGTTGTGCTGAGTCATGCTGAACCACATGGTGTCACACTGACTGTCTGTGTTGCTGCATCATGCTGCCTTGCTGTGTTGTGCTGAGTCATGTATGTTGCTCTCTCCTGACGGTTGTAACGATGTTCGGTGCTGCCCACCTGCTGAGTGTCTCCCTCAGTGAAGGGCAGCTTGGTGGAGACGTGGAACATGATCTCCTGCTGTCTGTGGACGGTGTAGACGGACTGAGAACCCGTCTGACCGTGGGACACATCCAGACCCCCCCGAAACCTGCACAGAGCGAGAGAAGACAGGATTCACCTCGTTTATACGACTTGTTTAGAATTCAGTCTCTCCGGAGGATTTCTGTCTCTCTGCTGGAAGACTTCTGTCCATTAAAACCTGATCACTGCACTGCATTTTGGTTTATTGCAGAAACTAATCCGTGACAAATGTAAGTTTCTGATCCTTCGAGGTTCTGTTGATCCAGATAATCTCCACAGATGAACTCCACTCTGTGATGTTTGAAGCTAAATTAAACATGTAGCAGTAAGAAGCTAATGCTAGGCTACAAACAGACGACATCACGGTCACATGACTGAAACGTCACCACCACTAAAAGTCTTACTGCACAGTTACTATCCAGGTTTTCTATAAACTGATCAAAGTACAAGTTGTGAAGTCAGAGTTAGAACAGTGTGTAACTAAAGTGGCTGTAAAGACGGACTAGTGAGTAGATGAGTCTCCGTGTTCGCTGTGAGGACGTTTAATGTCCCCGACAACCTCTGTAGTCTCATTCAGACACTCGTTAGCAACCGCTAACTGTTGTTAACACGTGAAGAGTTTCACAATGAAGGGGGGGGGGGGGGGTTGAAGTGTCTATCTATGCTCACATTATGCCATATAAGAAATGAGACTGACAACTTCTCTCATGAAATCCGCAATCTCCTGCAGAATGAAAAAAGCAAGCACTTAAAGAGTGTGTTTTGACAAGATGAATATGGGTTTTGAAAAAGTTGCTGTCTCTCTCTCTGCTTGGAAGGAAGGTGCTGGCTGCACTGTGTGTGGATGTTATGACCTGCACCTTCTTCTTGTGCACTTCTGTCTGACAGTGTGCCTGCAGTGCATTGCTTCCCTTGTTTGCATAGTTAATAGCTGTTTTTATACCGAGCAGCAAGCCGCCAATTTCGCCGTCCTTTTTCGCGGCCAGGTCCGCGGATTTAGGCAGAGGGCGGTAAACTGGGGGTCTGTTTTTTGCCCGCCGATTTGCCACCTCGGAGGATACACTTTTTTCCAACTCCATTGCGATCTAAATCCGAGATGACGATATGCTGGAAATTGCGTGAGGTGGATGGAGGTGTCGATGACCTGCACTGTTGTGCGACCCACAGCCGGGGAGTTTTAAAACCAAGAAACAGCTGATCACAGCAGTCAGTCCATCACTTCATCTGCGGACATTAAGATGAACAACTGGACAGCCGCTGAGATCCAGGAGATGCTAGCGTCTCCTCGGTCTCTGTAGCTGTTTGGTTGTCCACTTGTTGTTGTAGCGGCAAGCTAAGGACGGTCGCCTTTTTCAAATTAAAAGCCCCCGCTAAGAACCCAGTTCTAACCTCCAATGGGGTGCAATGTAAAGCTTTTATTTTGAAGTCAAATTCGTTGTCTTTCTGACAGAGAATGCAACATACTTCACGTTCAGCCTCCAGTCAGTCCCCTCACCTCAGCATCATCCACACGCACATGTTCGCAGTTCACTGATAATCTCTGGAACCTCTCTGGTTCTACGCGATTCCTGTGAATGACCCAACTGACCAAGAAAACGACGATTATCGCAGAAAAGCTACAAGTTTGCAGGTATGGTTTAACTAATGACAACTAATTAGTCCATTCCATTTAGTGTAGCAGGGACCTTCTAGTGAGCCAACATGCACAATGGAAGCACCATGACTCTGTTTGAGTCTTATGAGTGTGAAGACTAACACCTGTGTTCACCTGGCTGTTTAAGGTCAACATGGCTGCTGTGAAAGGTGTGATGTTTACGTCCTCACCCCTTGAAGTCCTGCAGCTCCACCGTGTCTCCGAGCAGCTGCAGGAACTCGGTGAAGGCCGGCGTCTCCTCGTTGTTCCTGAACAGCTCCTCCTCAGACACCTGACGGACACGTGACGACATACAGCCACGACGTGATCGTACCGACACACAGAGCTGCTTCTTCTCATACTAACAAACACTGTTCATGTGACAGAACAGAAGACAAATCAAACATCTCCTGCAGAAACAGACTGGACCTGTGAGCTGGTACCTGTCCAAATCTCTGGTAAATGACCCCGAACTTGAAGGTGTTGTTGAGTTCATGCTCATCGTAGTTTACTATCAGCTGAGACGCCTGATGACACACAGACAGACAGACAGACAGACAGAGAGACAGACAGGTTAAATAACATTCAACAGAACACCTCTGAGGTGTTGTGTGTGTGTTGTGTTGTGTGTGTGTTGTGTTGTGTGTTGTGTTGTGTGTTGTGTTGTGTGTTGTGTGTTGAGCTCACCTTCGGGTAGAGGACGGGACTGAACCTCAGACCTGCTGCTTCGTCACACAGCAGCTTCAGGATCAACAGAAACACGATCATAACCATGTTTTCACTCATGGAAACAAACACAGACCACAGATATGAAGCAACTTTACACTTATTTAAGCTTCATTTTCAGTTCTATGCTGTGACAACAGCTGTTACTTAGAGTTTAGCAGCATTCTGCTGATCTGATACGTGTGAAACGTAGAAACTTAAAACATCTGTAGTTTGCAGAAACACTGTCAACATGTAGTTACATAAAAGTAAACAGGTGAGCGGCTGGACAAAGAGCCAATCAGAGACCCCGGATCAAACTGTTCTTTCTCCACAACCAGAACCTGGGTCGAGGACTCAACATGAACCAGAACTGTTCTGATGTACAGAGAAAACGCCAAATAATCAATTTTTACGTGATATCTGTAATATATTTTAGAGTAATTCATTGATTTTTTATGTTTTAATACTGATTTATTCTTCAGCTGTGTGTGTGTGCGTGTGTGTGTGTGTGTGTGTCTGTGTGTGTACCTTGGCTAGCTCTGGCACACTGGGGATCTCAGGCAGCTCGGTCAGTGACAATCTGTGGTAGACGCTTTTCAACCGACACCTGAAGGGACAGACGAGACAAAACCTCAGAGAACAGAACCAGAACCAGACGGGCAACGAGTGAAAAGTGTTTCAAACAGGTCCAAAGAAAAAACCTGGAACTTATGACACAGAAAGAAGAACAACAAAAGCAGCATGTTGCAGCTTTTCATCAGCTTAATGTCATCAGACCTTTATTAAGTATTTTCTGGCCTCAGGGCTTCTGCCAGGGCTCGTGTGTGTGTGTGTGTGTGTGTGTGTGTGTGTGTGTGTGTGTGTGTGTGTGTGTGTGTGTGTGTTTTGTCTCTCTGTGTTTCTGGTCCATAAAACACACCCAGTCCGGTCTGGTGGCACCACGCTGTACTCTGCAGTGTTTCCTCCCAGATTAAATTATACAAAAACATGTTCCGTTAAAATGATTCCTGTATTCAGCTTCTCTCCTCCTACCTTGTTTGTTTCGGTCTCACAGCCCAGACGCACATTTAAAAAATGGAATAAGTCGATCACAGCTTGTGTGTGAGTCTTTGGCAGTGAGTCGGTTGGCTGGAGCAGGTGGAAACAGAAGTGAGCACAGTCGTCTATTTTTATCACATCATATGTTATCATTTATTTATTTCTGCTGGTCTGTGAGCGCAG